>NW_021851451.1:476245-478820 GCF_003651465.1 Formica exsecta | reverse complement strand
TAAAACTATAGGAAAATATAATAATATATATAGAATAGACTATCGCGTTTCGGAAATCACAATCTTTCGTATATTGTATAAAGATATATTCTAGTATTGGAAGGAATAGATTTTTTTGAGGTAGCATCCCACAAGATATAAAAGAAACTTTTAATTTTGTTTAACCAATATTGTAAGAGATATCTCGATTTTTTTGTAAGACATTTTGCGAAAACCTGACAATATACCTATTATCGGGCGATCATATGAACGTGAAAGAATTAATTAATGCTGCTAATGATTAAAACTCTTTAGAAAATGAAAGATTACGGTCAAAACTATCGGAAAATTATAGTAGAATAGACCTCGATTTTTCATATGTCGTTTTAGGTATCAAGATATTTTCAAGTCTGGAGAGGGATATGAAAACATTTTGGAGCCCCTTTTTCTCTATTCTCTCCATTACTATCTCTTTTGCTTCCATTTTATTCAAAAATATTAATATAATAAATATAACGGGGTATCTCTCTTAGTCTGACTCTTCCCCTTCGACCTGTCCGGCATGGGTGACCCTACCGGTAACTACAATCCGAAATATTCATATAATGTAGAATTTACTAGAAATTTTTAGATCAGATATAGCTGATAAGCAACGATTAATGCAATATTTATGATTAATGATCAACATGCAATTACAAAGCTTATTAAGTTTCATATAATGCTAATAATTATGATCAAAAGAATCATTAATAAAATTATCAATCGTTTTTCGATTGTGGAAAAAAGTACTTGAACTACTGGCGCATTTTGCGTAGCCTTTCACAGAAAATATCCGAAAAAAGATAGACGAAGCTTCGATGTAATTCAACGATTAAATCACAAAATAAACTGCAATTTAAAATTTGCGAAAAAAACGCGACAAATAAATCAATCGATGATAACCGTAATACTCGATTCCAATGTACATATAATTTATGAAACAATCGGAGGAACGATATAATTATTATATATTTATAAAAAAATGTTTTGACGGACATTTAGAGCATTTTTTATAATCGCGTCTGTAATATAAAACATTTGTGAATATAGAATACCGATTTATTTTCAAACATGATTTTATGCAAATTTTGCAATTGAGAATAAGAGATATATATACCGTTTCGCGGAGGATTGACTAAACAGAATAAAACCTTACAAGTCTTAAGATACCGCTATAAAAAAATTGCGTTCTCGCCGCGTTCAATGGAGGATAATTGGCCCAACGATTTGACCAGATCAAGATCCCTCCGTCTGATAACACGTCGGTTAATATTCGGCAAAGACAAGAACAATCCTAAAGATGGAGAACGATCAACTTCTTGCTTCTACATCGGATCCCGCAATATCAATCCGCGAAGAAAAGTTAAGTAATCTGTTGAATATCAGGGACTTCGCTGTAGGAGGGAACGAATACTAGATCTTCCGGACTGCTCCCGATAGCAATGATTTCGGTAACGAATCAACAACAGTTACCATTGTCATTATCTATAATTCACGAGACTGAAATTTATGTGAGAAAATGTGTTCTTCTATTATTAAAAAATATAATCTCTTTATTGAAAATTAAATGGATATAACGATTTTTATGAAAATGTGGTTACGGACGACTATATTTATGAATAATAAAATACATGTATCATTATTGTAGCTAGTGTTAAATGTGCGAGTACAAATAATTGTCGGGTACCAACTGCTCGAAACGGATCGAACCCGACAACAGTGAAATTTAATAAATTTAGTTTGAATACTTTGAAACATAAAATAAATCAAAATAATATCAAGCATAATTATAATAATTCTAAACTATAATTAATCTTTTTCTGAAGCATTTAAATACATTAATTTGCCGATATTTCATTGATATCAGGGTACCCATTCGATATGTCTCGAAGTTTTTAAGTATACGCACATTTTACGTTACATTCATACATAATATTTTGCAACATAATATTCAAAAAAGTATAATTTTTTGAAATAGTATATTAATTTGCGCATGTATTTTATTATATCTATGGAATGGTATATATAAAAACTATCCAGGATGCTCCTAGAATGGCCGAATATCCAATACCTGCAAATGATTTCTTAAAAAAAAATCAAGAAATATAATTTTAATATCCTCAGTACCTAGAAATATCTTTTTAAAAAAAGATCAAAAATTAATTAAAAATTAATAAATAAAATATATTCGTTCGTAACCATAATTTTTTGTATCAAAAAAGTCAATAGAAACGGGCAAATTGATTGCAATTTGAAATTGCTTAAAAAATAGAAATTTATTTATATACAATTGTTATATCCATGTTCAATCTATTATTAAGTCTTTTTAGCATTAAGACAATAATAACATTAATATTAATAATGATAGAAGAACACTTTTAACGAAGAGAAAGAAATATATCTTCTCGTCAAATATACTATTTAAATTAATTTTCTGATTCGACTTCGAAAAGGCATGTGGCAGTCGTCCTTGAGTTATTACCGAAACCATTGCTTCCAGAAATTGCCAGGAAAACCTGGGTTTAATTCCAATCCTGCAACGAACATCCCCGATTTT
>NW_021851451.1:474325-475369 GCF_003651465.1 Formica exsecta | reverse complement strand
ACTAGACATCGCGGATGGATCTTACAAGAACCGACAAGAAATAATTCTCCACGATGAAAATTGTTTCGACTCCTCGCCGGTACGAACCACGCAACTTTACTAACGTTTACCTGACGAGAGGGACAGTGATAAGGCCCCTTAGCTAAGACAGCGATCGCGTCCAAGAACGTGGAAAGAACGCGGTGTTTTCGCGATGTAACTAATTAATTAATTTAACAAATACTTAATTCCGACACGAAATTTATAAATATCAATTAAATCCAAGTTAAATTATGAAATTCGGAATAATTTACTCGCGATTCTGCAATGTCGGAGGCAGGTACATAATAAATATATATGCAATTTTTGATTTATTAAAAAAAAGGTATATATGCCATTTTTAAAATTTGTTTGATATATAAACAAATTACATTATTTATATTTTATTCTTTTATTTATCTCTCCAATATTTTAATAGTCTTAGTTATTATTCTTTTAATTCCTAGTAAGCATTTAATTCTTTGAGAATCTTAAGGAATTAAATGACTATCTTAAGTTAAGATAGTTCTAATAATCCTAACAACCCTACTTTTGCTGGCTAAACCAGCGGGAATCCGGGATCACCGAAATTTCGGGGAGCGTGTCCTAATCGCGTGCCCTACTTACGTGCCCTATTCGCGTGCCCTATTCGCGTGCCCTACTCGCGAATAGAATGTACCGTTGCTTCCGTTGGGCCAGTTGGACCTACCTTTCGTTGATCCTGGCCATATTCATTCTGGCTATATCTAGCTAGAGATGCAGTTTCGACCTCTATCGGAGGTCAATGATGGAAAGAAATTCCTTCCGTGGCCGGCTAATTATTATCGCCGACGTATGAGCGTAATTTTACGCTCGTTTACGGTCGTGAGACATTACGATCGTTTGTCATGCATCATTTTAATATAACTTTACTTTAATTAATATAATGCCAAATTATCAATCAAAATTGATTGATAATTAATTGATTGAAATTCTTATAATAATATAATATTTTTCTTAAAATAATATATAATATATATTAAAATA
>NW_021851451.1:447738-474159 GCF_003651465.1 Formica exsecta | reverse complement strand
AAAACATTTATATTTTATATAATTTCATAGATCAATAATTTGGCTTTATATCAATTAAAGCTATATGATAATATAGATGAATGGGCTATAAAAAATTAGTGCAATATAAGCATAAGTTGTTACTATTTCATATAATTAATAAAATTACTCTAGCGCCTTCTTCATTAAACAAATCAAATAAAATTTATCAATTAAAAAAAATATTTTGTTTTTCAAATTTTTGTTTTAATTTATATTTTAAATTATACCTATAATATGTTTTGCATATGTAATGCATATTTAAAAATTAAAAATCTCATGAGAGTATCATTAAAAATCTCTTGAAAGTTATTTGATTTAATCTATTCTAGCCCATCTATTTTGAGGCAACGGATCTATTTACAATCTACAATCTATATTTATATCTACAATATCTACGAATCCGTTAACTCAAAATAAAATAAAGTTCATCACTTACCGGCACTGATGCGCAACAGCGGAGTTGTCGGTCTTGAGGCTACGTTGTCTGTAACATACAAATATAAAACTCAAATTATAATAGCGTCCAAAATATAATTAATATTTCATGCGGAATATTTTTTATTCGATGCGTACAATATTAAGAAGCTCTCTCATAAATACAGAACAACTTTATAAATTATAAAAAGACTTTTTTTCAGATAGAAACTTTAATAAGATTTACGTAAAAGTCTTTCTTTTTAATCTTTTCTTGTTTAATTCATTTAAATAAAGAAACCGAATTAATGCGTATACGCGATTTTCAACAACTAATATGCAACTAATATACAAATAATAAATACTCACCCTAGGGTTGCTCCGCCGATGCAGGATGCCTTTCCTAGGTCTCCTCCTCCTCTCAGGTTGTTAGGATCGTTACGTTGATCTGTAACATATAAATAAAAGATCCAAATTGTAGCAACGCTAAAAGTAATTAATATTTCAAAAAATTCGTTATATGCATTGAATTTTATATTCGATGTATATAATAAGCAGAATAACAAAATAATTTTAAAAATTTTGGAAAGAACGCTACTAATAACTCTAATAATCACATATAAAAGCTGTAATCTGAAAGTAGAAACTTTTATAAGATTATAGCTTTTATATAAAAATCCTTTTCTCTAATTCTGCTTTGTTTAAATCATATAAATAAAAAATTAAATTACGCAATTAAATGCTTAATTTAAATTGCACGTACAATTAATAAATAATTAATATAAAATAACAAATTACTTACCATAGGTTTGTTCCACCGGTGCCCGATGCTTCTCCTAGGCCTCCTCCTCCTCTCAGGTTGATTCACACGCGCGATGCTTTAAACGGCACTCCCGCACTTTTATTAAAAGATTATTTCCGCACTTACACGCGCGATACTTCGAACGACACTCCCGCACTTTCGAATTTCGGCACGATCGAACCCCGTTTCTTGCTCGTACGGCACGATGACGGCAACGACGACGCACTAATGTGCGTTCAACGCACAAATGCGCGTGCCACATATGAGCCATTGTGCGACTCGTGGCAATGCTGTGGTGACACGCGACGCGAAAAACGCGAAAGCCGTCCGCGGCACGATGACGAGACACCGACGACGCGACAAGCTATCCGCGGCACGATGACAGCACCGACGATACGACGAGCCGTCCGCGGCACAATGACAACGATGACACTGGGTACTTGGTTTTCCCTTCACAGTAAACGCGATCGCGTTTAAAAAAGGAATTTGACGGAACGTCTCGCACTGCTATTTTACTGCTCGAGTATCGCCGCGCAAATAATAACACAGGATAGGAAAGGAATTTGAACGTCTCGCCCCACTACAGTTCTATTCAAGTGTCTTTGTATGAATGATAACAAGGCCGTGATACGTAAACAATTTTTACGCGCCTCAATGTTTACGCCGCCAAGGCCAAATATCATGTTAGGTATTATCCTAATACACACACACACACACATACAAATATTAAATTTTCTATATAAGTATATATTTTAAATTAATTTCAAATATTTTAAAGGTAAATTTTTTCGCAATTCTGGTTTTTTATTTAGAATTCTGGGTAGCATCCCACGAGATATAAAAGAAACTCTTAATATTCTTATGCTTCAATATTGCAAAAGATATCGCGATTTTTTAATCATTTTTGTCTATTATTATTTATAAAAACTAAATGGCGCCTTTTATAATATTTTATATATAACACACACATATAATATTTTAATAATATGCCGTGAGCAGCTCTCATTGAGATATTCACTTTTAAAAAGGTGTATTAAATCGATATTCGCAAGTATTGTTACCTCTTTTCTGCAATGCTGATTAGTTATTTCGACGCTACGCTGTGCATTACTTTATATCAATAAAAGCCTGTCATAATTGTCGTAACTGTCATGAACATTTGATAGTTCAAATATTAAGGGTGTGTATAATTTTTATTTAATTTATTTTGAAAAAATACAGAACTAGAGTTAATATGTGTAAATAATTATACACACATAAACACAAAATAAATGGCGCGCGCTTATAGGGTTCTAGTCCTGGATAAATAGCTTAAAGTTTATTTTAATGCATATCGCAGACGTTTCCTGACTATTGCGCTAAATCACGAGTAATATAGTTGTCGTAACGCAGCAGCAGGAAGCATTACAGAGACATTCTGTGTACTGAAATATAGTTTGTTGCAATACCATATAGTCCTGCATCATGATTTTCAAATGTGATTTGTTTGCACAAATTTGATTTTTGTCATCGATTACGAGATGCGCTACCTTTCCACTCATTCGCATAAAATCCTGTCTTTTCGAGGATTTCGAAAAATTATGAATAAATTTGACAGGAGGGAAGACAATTAGGAAGGAAAAAAGAGAAAGAGATAAATAAATAAATAAATAAATAGAGAGAGAAAAAGAGAGAGACAGAAAGACGAAAAGAGAGAAGCTTTTCTGCGTGCAAACTTTCTTCATCTCGTCGTTGGCATAATAATTTTCTCATATTCATATTCATAAGTACTGCATGCATATTCACAATAAATTTCCCAGCAGAATCGCTGTACTGGAAAGTGTAAATTATTTTGTAGCAAATTGAAAGCTGTCTGCATGGATGTTCAGTATAGACGCGACGTTGCCAGGCGCCATATTTCTCATTCCCATACAAATGGTTTAAGTTAGTCTGATGAGAAATTGTCAATTCCAGTCTTTTGCATATACGATCGAATCGCGTTACAAGCGACACAAAAGTACGAAGTATTAGAATGGAGTTTAAAATCGCGCTAATTATACGGCTTTGACGTTTGATTCGGTTTGACATATAACTGCAAGAGAAGAAAGAGAGAAGATGGAATCAACAGATAAGATACTTTAATTATGTGATATTAAAAATGTTATAATAATTCTAAATATTATAGTGTATAAAATGTGACAAATGTCACAAAAAAATTTGCTTTTGAAGAGTTGTAATCTTTTTAAGTTTTTTAAAAAAATGAGAGAGAGAGAGGGAAAGAAAGAAAGATTATTTTCCGTCATTATTCGATTTCTGGATTAACAAGCTTTTGGTGTTTGTTTTACGTACATACATTCGTTCTATTTTGAAAACGAATGATGCGATAAATTTTGTTACATGTGAAGCGACATGAATCTTCTGGAAATCTCTGTTCTGATATATGTATCGTTGAATCTTGTCAGCACAGGCGTGGTATTAAAGCAGATCCCTTTGCGAGAGACCGTTTGCATTAAAATAACTTTTAATTCCTAACTTATCGGATGACTTTCTCTAAATAACTTGTTTTTGGCTTGAATAACAGCCAGTGATAGACTGTTATTTAATGATCGATCTAATCTATTGAGAGAATCAGTTCAATCTGTATGTTACACATTCAAGTTAAAAATTAATTTTTTATACAATGGTTATATAAAATGTCGTATATTTATAATAATTTTATCATTTTAAATTCTCTACAATTATTCACCTTTTAATTTTATAAAAAAATATTTCCAGAAATAAAAATATATATATATTTATCAAATAATTACGATTTTATTTTAATCGTTTTTTCTTTCTTTCTTTCAATTTTTACTTTTTATTTTACAAATAATATATGATATATAACGTACAAAATTTATCCATAATTTATACATAAAAAAATTCTGTATTTTAGTCAGCTGCTCTATTGTATTATATTTTGAAATCAAATATATAATATATAAATGTGCTCTCTTTGAAAGAGATTCATGATTGCTCGAAAACACGTATTGCTTGTGGAAAATGTGTTTTCAATTGAAATTGCAAGTAGTTTCACGATAAGTCCCCAGTAGTCAATAAATCGGGCCCCTTCCCATCTACGATGACCTACGCTCCGGATGCATTGTCCGTCTTTCTCCCGCTCTTCTCTCTTCTCTCTTCTCGCCGATCATGCTGTCATCGTTTGTCTTTGTCGTTTCCGCTGACCAGGCCACCACCACTCACTCGTTTGCCTCTGTAGAAGCTAACTTTTCCCCTCCGGCAGGATGGACCGGGTCGGCGAATCGAATCCAGCGTTTGTTTCTTGCTGCAGAGAACTGCCGGAGGGTGCGAAATTTTCCAAGGTAGTACGCGTGAATACAAGAGAGAAGGAATAATGCAGTAGGTAGAGACAAGACAGATTGAACAAAGATTCAAGTGATGGAAGTAAACGATACGAATCGAAGAGAAAGAAGACGAGAGCGAGACTACAGAATCACATGTGAGAAAGACGGAATGAATGAGATAACTGAGACACAGTGGATCAAGAGAGTAGGAAAAGTATTGGTTCGTTTGTAGATGGAGGGTGAAGAAAATAACAAAGAAGATTGGGAAAAGAATACAAAAATGCAAAAAGGAGAAATGCATAGAAACGAATGCGAAGGAAATAGGAAAACAGATCGACGTCAGAGCGACGAAGATCAGCCTGAGTCGGATAAACGAAGAACGCGCTTCGACGAGTGCAAGAAGGATAAAAAAGTCCGAGAAGTTAAGGGAGAACTCAGGATTGAAAGAGAAAAAGAGAGAAACAGAAGGAGAGAGGGGGATCGAGACAGAGCTTCGCAGATAAAAGAGGGGGTGCGCTTTCCCGCGAAGGGTGAGAGAGGAAAAAGGCCAGGGTGGGAGAGCTAGCTACCACCGCACAGCTACACCCACGGTGACGGTCGAGGCGGACCTCAGTCGTCCGCGCACCCTCGAATGGTGAGGGTGGTCGTGCTCGGTGGTGAATAGTATTCATCTCGTAGCTTTCGCCGCTGCCAGCACCAAGTGGTGCAAGCCACGTCACACTCCGCCTGTTTCAGCTGACCTCCGATCTGTGCGACGTTTCCCGCCGACGTCACAGCTGTGCGGGCATTCGACCTTTGGCGACTGACAAAGGGTGAGTAAGTAAAGTCGTTCAGCCAGAAACCCCAAAAGGGATCAATCGAGACGTTCTTTCGAGACTCATTCTCGTTCAACGGCAAAGTTCGATCGAGTGTTTAATTTTCGTATACTTGATTGAAAGCGGTTTTTCAGTTAATTAGGCTTGTAAACAGCGATGATATCGAACAATTCTTGCTGGGAAAATAATGCATAGTAGTTTAGATTAATCTAATAGAAGAAAAATTAGCAAGGGATTTTTCAAAACAAAAATTAAATATTCTTAAATATGTTACTAAAATTGGTAATCGAGCTTTTTTACGTAATTTAATTGTTAATCCAAAAATATGAACTTTATCACATTAATATGTAAACGACGATATGGACAATGTAGGAAAAATATTATGGCTTTATGCGAAAATATTTTAAACGTTTCAAATGTGAAAAAATTTATATAGATACTATTATTTTGAGAAATCACGCTGAAGTATCGTCCAAAGCTCATGAATGTCATGAACCAATCGATGTCAAGGCTCTACATTAAAACAGAGGCATTTATTGGCGAATTTCCCTGTCGTTAAGAGAATTAAGTATAAATTTATTATTGATTCGTTATTTGCTCGTTAAATTTGACAATCAAGGAACTTGTTCGATAAATTGTTAGCAAGCGTCAACGAGATTGCACTTGAAACGGACGAATTTATTGGAATATAACTTATTGTCAGACTACACAATTGAGATTGTCGCTTCGTTAAGAACTTGTTATGTTTTAATTGTTGAAACAGCACGAACGGACGATTAATGAGATTTGAATGATGTAATTTTTGTTAAACACGATCGAGTCAGTTAATCGAGTTTATTAAGGCTCATCGGTTAGGTATCGATTTGACTAATTAGCATGGGTAGCACGTTTCGCTCGGTCTTGAGATGACACGTCTGCATTTACTTTAAATCGTTAATATAATACTGAATTACTTGATACATTGATTGATACAATCTGTAATATTTGAAATTTTACAACGACAGAGATAATTCTCTATTATTTAACTTTAAAAAAAGCATACTTAAAAAAATTTGTAGCAATTATTTAGTAATATTAAATAGAGACTAGAGTTATATAACTATAAATCACAAATTTTCACGTAAACTTATGGAATCTTTTTTGTTAAATGCACGAATGTATATAATATATTATATATCTCGAAATTTCAAAAATGGTACAATACATACGACAGAGATAATTCTCTATTATTTAACTTTAAAAAAAGCATACTTAAAAAAATTTGTAGCAATTATTTAGTAATATTAAATAGAGACTAGAGTTATATAACTATAAATCACAAATTTTCACGTAAACTTATGGAATCTTTTTTGTTAAATGCACGAATGTATATAATTATATATCTCGAAATTTCAAAAATGATACAATACATCTTTGACAAAAGAGTTTCCTCGTTAAGAACTTGTTATGTTTTAATTGTTGAAACAGCACGAACGGACGATTAATGAGATTTGAATGATGTAATTTTTGTTAAACACGATCGAGTCAGTTAATCGAGTTTATTAAGGCTCATCGGTTAGGTATCGATTTGACTAATTAGCATGGGTAGCACGTTTCGCTCGGTCTTGAGATGACACGTCTGCATTTACTTTAAATCGTTAATATAATACTGAATTACTTGATACATTGATTGATACAATCTGTAATATTTGAAATTTTACAACGACAGAGATAATTCTCTATTATTTAACTTTAAAAAAAGCATACTTAAAAAAATTTGTAGCAATTATTTAGTAATATTAAATAGAGACTAGAGTTATATAACTATAAATCACAAATTTTCACGTAAACTTATGGAATCTTTTTTGTTAAATGCACGAATGTATATAATATATTATATATCTCGAAATTTCAAAAATGGTACAATACATCTTTGACAAAAGAGTTTCCTATTAAAAAGTTAATAGCGTCTACTAGTGCCTTCAAAAGCCGGCACAAAATATGAATTCGGGATTGAGGGCACACAATCGTCGGCGATAAAGTATCTCGTACTTCTCTGGAAATGAAGTTGCGACGAACGTGGCTCGCGTTTCGACGCGGAATCGGTGTGTAGCACGTTCGTGAAGCTCGCATGAGGGAGATCCTGAACGTGTTTGCCTTGCTCGCGGAAGCAGAAAGCGAGGTTAAACAGGCAATGCTTTTTTTCTCTTTTTCCTCGATTTCCTCGCTGTACCTATTCGTGGTAATCGATACCCTATCGACAAAACGTAACTCGCATTGTAATCGATTGTTCACAAATGAGAAAGTCACATCGTTCAAAATTTGCAACGGCATTCTGAAATTATATCATAGTGATATCTAACAGATTTTCTAAAAAATTGACTATTATTATCTAAAGTAAACATTTTTCAAATTCTTTATATTCGCGGTACCTTGTGTGTCGCGTAAAATGTTTAATATATTATAATTTTATAATAAAATATGATATATATTTGTAATTAATAACAGATTTTCTTGCATCATATTTTTTTCGATGATTCTTTGAAAAATCTTGTAACGTGATTACATTTTATAGTTACATATCGCCAATATTACAGTAATACCGCAGTCGTATGTCACTTTTATTAACACCAACTTGATGCTGCTTTTTTAATCGATATGTCGTATTGCGCTGCGTCGTTGGGGTCATTCCAAAGGGACATCAGTCCCTGTGCGTACAAGGTTCTCCATTACAGCAAAATAGGAATAATAGGGGAGCATGCAGGTATTGCAAATAATTTACTGCGCGCTTGTTTATCCGTTTCTACTGCAAATTGGATACGCGTTCGTCGGGAATAGTACACGGTCTGTCTGTTGACATGTCATCACCATGAGATTACATATCTTGTTGATGCATAAACGTAAGACAGAGAAAGAGAGAGAGAGAGAGAGGGAGAATATATGTAATCACCATGAGATTACATATCTTGTTGATGCATAAACGTAAGACAGAGAAAGAGAGAGAGAGAGAGGGAGAATATATGTGAATATACTGCAGAACACAAAAT
The DNA here is from genome assembly GCF_003651465.1 of Formica exsecta. Classification (NCBI taxonomy): domain Eukaryota; kingdom Metazoa; phylum Arthropoda; class Insecta; order Hymenoptera; family Formicidae; genus Formica; species Formica exsecta. Next base: position 465,758 of record NW_021851451.1, on the reverse strand, counting down.
GTTTTCGTCATTTAATATTTCAACATATTTTCCAACAAATGATATTTTCTCCATACGTGTATCTTACTTTGTTCAAATTTGAGTTAATTAATAACCTTTTAATATATGGTGAGATTTCTGAATCAAGTTATATCAAATTCAAAAGTATATACTGTATAAATATGTTTATATTATAATCGGATGTTATTTTTATTATATATACATATATAATAAATATAATTTCCATTATAATATACACATACTTTAAAAAATAATTGGTTATATAAAAAAAGAATTTTTTCTCTCACCGTAAAATAATAAAAATAGTTACGGATCCATGAGATTTTATTATCCATTTTCTTTCCATCATTCAACCAAGTGTAGCATATATATACGCAAAACTTAATGCTCTAACGATCTGTATTTTTATCTTTTTTTAAATAAAGGTAACAAAAGTATCGATACATTTAAAAACTAAATTTTAAAGCCATGACGCATATCGGATGATCATAATAGCATTCTATTCGTGCAATTGATCACAAGATATTATAAAAAAAAAATTTATTATTATATTACATATATAGTTATGAGTTAACTATATGCGATAAAAAATAGATTGCAATCTAAAATCTCATTTTTCTCCAATTCCAATTTTTTTAACCATAAAATTGTCCCAGAAAAAATTGGTATCGCAAATTTCCTGTGTGTTCCATAAAATAATATATTTCCTTTTTTTGATTGTCAAATATAATGAGAATAAAAATAATAAAAGTTGAGATAAAAACGGCGTAATAAACATGCGGATTCTTAATTTTAATTAATTACCATAATTATCGCGACATATCGCTTTATTTTCATATGTAAAAAAAATTCATTGAGATGTCATTGAGAGACATCCTCTCGAAGATGGGACGTAAAAATCGATACGTGTTTCTCGCGCATGTAATCGAATCTATGTTTTTCATGTGTAGATTCTCTTGTAATTTGGAATGAGAGTTAACGAGTTTTCTGCACGAGACCACTATCTCGAATTCTCACTTCTATCGACAAACGGGAAGCATGTGATTCCTGTGAAATCGATGATTATCTCGATCCTTGAGATTTATCTTGACATCTGTAAATTAGAATGTAGAGTGCAATGTGGATATTTGTCGAGAGAAAGAGAGAGATGGAGGAAAGAACGTATGCAATTTCTGCACTAACAAGTACGCATCGCAAAGCGAAGATGCTGCGTTACTTGCAGAGACAGTTCGCGACTTCCGCCGTCGCGTTTAACTGTCTTTCGTCATTACCAGTCCAACGAATTGATAGCTTTCATACACCTCGCATGGCTCGTACTCTGTCCCAGTTTAAACGTGTTTTACTTTACGAAATGTTTGACATGTTATGAAACGTATCTCGAAGCACGGAGTTTCGAGGTATTTCTGTATTACAAGATACATTTTTAACGCTTATCTAGTTTGTGATAAATTAGTCAATTGGTTAATCTGCATTTTTATAGTATAACAGAATATATAATATATATATGAACTATATGTACATACAGTTGAAAGGATAATGAAAAAGATTAAAAAATTAACTTTGATCAATAGTAACTAAAAGTAGCTTCGTTTGCTTGTCTTTATTTATTATGATGGAATGTTAAAATATTTCGTCCATAAAATAAGCCGCAAATTGAAAACTCTCTAATCAAATATTAAATATAATTTACTCGCAATTCGAGAGTTTCCTAAGATTACCGTGCAAATATTATTCGAATGATGGAAGTGATGGAAATTGATTCATTGCAAACACAAACAATTGTTATTTTGCACGATTATAAATATTCATCTACGCACGTAGTTTTTGAAATCTCATTAAACTACGTAAACTGAGTATTATTTATATATTTTTGATATGATATCCATAAGATAAGATTATGTATTATTTAATTACAACGGTCTTTAAATTATAAAAACTGCTATGTTTCTCAAGTACTCAGATAAATATTTGTATTATCGTAGAATTCTGCTAGGGAAAAGCTGTACATAGATAAACAGTCGATTAAATAAATAATTGCTGCCTTGTACGAGCAAACTGTTACTCGATTTTGTAGATGTTGTCCGGACTATTTATGAAAACTATTTATCCTCGAATTGTGTTGCGGCGAGCGATCTTTTGTCTTCGCAGATGTGCGTATTATTATTCTTCTAAGTAAGTCGCAGCCATTTGTACGAAGTCGAGGAAATGCTTTTCCTCATCCTTTACACCTGGAGATATGCCCAAGATAGTCGGTATATAACAAAATCCGCAGCTCAAAATCCTATCTCTCATGGCGCTGTAGTTGTGAATCGTGACGTGGAAGAGAAATTATTTTTATATAACTGTATCATTTGTGATTTTCTCGAACCTAATTGATAATATTTTTTTTTTATCCGCAGACATCTGACATTATCTGATAATTCATCGGTACAATTTTATTGTTTGTTTTTGTCGTCTTTTCATTGTTCTCATCTTTCTAAAACTTTTAATATTGATTGAATTTTCGATAACAATCAATCATGTTTCATGATAGGAACAGACGATGTTACAGTTCTCGTGAAGAAATTCGCTAAATCACTTTGTTTGCCCCAGACATGCGCGGAGTTGTACTTCTCTGCAACTTCGTTGGCAACATGCGCAGTTTGACTAATGAAGCATTTGTTCGAGGCACGATTCATAGACGCGAATAACTTCGATTTCTCTCTCGAGAATGTAACTCGAGATGTACATGTTATGCTGATATCACGAATCCCATCCATGCAAAATTCTGTACATCGGTGTATGGAAATTTGATTATCCTCTTTGTTTATTGAAATGATTAACGATAGCGTACGGATAGATTTGCATTTACATTACTCGATACAATAAGGAGATACGGAACGGCTGATTGCTAGAGCGATTAATAGAGAAATGAAGAATGACTGATCATTAGAGCGATAAGTTTAGAATAACGAAGATTACTTGTCGAAATTACTAATATATGGCTTGTACGCGAGTCGAATATCGGTTAGAAACTGGGCTATCATGTATGCAGAAATAGTTGGAAAACTATTTCCCACTCTGACAGTTTCCATGACGTAGTTTGAGCGCGATTCAAACTGATACTTAAATAGGGCTAATGACAAATGAGCGATTGATCGCCCTCAGAATCCATGATGTACTAGCTAATCATTTTTATCGCTAATGCTCGAACAAAAGGTCCAATAGGGAATTTAAATCTGCACTAGCGATGAATTGAAATGAAAATTTTACGCCGACAATCATACACATCGGATACTACGCATTAATTATAATTTTGATTTTCATAAACGCGCTGCACGCGTTTAATGCTCATTCAGTGAACGTACTAAACTTTATTAACATATTATTACGGGCTTTCACGCAAAATAATTTTTGGAATTTGCCTGTACACGCGCGAATATTATAATTATATAAAAGTGTTCCCAATATAAGATATAAATTTTTTATTTATTTCGAAACATTTTATCGTGTATAATTTAATTTGTACTTTAAAGAGAAACAATAGTTGTTAATTTCAGCAAGAAATCACAATTACATTAATATATAAAACGGATCGCTGTTTAGATAATTGTTATAATAGCTTTATAGATTATTGTAGTCTACTTCACCTTACTATATATATATATCAGATAGTATAAGCTAATTTGTTTTATATTATCAAAAAATTTACAAAATTTGCTATTCTGAAGAAAATAATGTTAATTATTTTAGTGAACAGGCATGATTTTGCTAACGAACAAAATAAAATGTGGTATTTAGAAAATAATCGTTAAAACAGTGTAGGAAATGTTTGCAGAGTATCGTTCTTCCCGCTTATCAATTCATTGCGAAGTTACGAAGCAAAAGCGCAAGCACTTATAACTGCTATTATAAATTGTTTTCGCTTCTAAACTTTTGGAAATGAGTTAATGGTATATCCTACATTATTCTTCTTCATCGCATCAAAGTATTTGGCTGATAATTTCCACCCGAGAGGTTTATTTAGAAATCTCCAAATTTCTTGCGCGAAAATACTTGAATATTAATATTCGCTTGCTATTCATATTTTACGAAAGCCGAAATTTTTATAGAAATAATAGTATTTATAACGCAAGTTTGTTTATCGATTTTATGTTACGCTGTAAAATTATACATTTCTTCTACTTATCCTAAAAAAATGTTACAAATTGATTTTAATATAAATAATTTTAATAATGTGATAAAAAAACATTTACAATTTCTTTATTTATTTACTATAAATAATTAAATAAAAACATTTTTAATTATATTTGATTTTTAAAAATCTATTAAAATATTTACAAAATTTTTACTTGTTTCTTCCTTTTTTTTCTTTCTGATTTTGGAATTGACATATTAAAGATAACCAAGTAATATTTTGAAAAATAGATGACCGAGACAATACAATGTCTCTGCTGAGATTATAATATATGTCACTTTGTCACTAATGTTTGACTATGCGCCGCATAGAAATCAATTCTAAATATTTATGCATTATCCACGTGCTTCTGCATTATGCATGTGGACGTTGTATCTCTCATACATAAGCACACATTGCGTATGAGCGGAAGGCTCAGAATGACGAGACAGGAGGATGAGCTTATATTAGATAATTTTCATGTCAAACGTCTACTATGTATAACGTCAAAGTGTCATACTATAAACCTGTCTCCTAAAGATAGGGTGAATATTGTGTTGTTAATATAGTTGAGTGAATAAAACATTTTGCCTGCGCCTCAAGCCTTGGATACTATATTGAGCGACCTAGAATAATCGTGCTACAACGATATTACGATTAATATCCTGTTAGTAAAACTTGTTAGATGGGATCTTTGTGTATTTTAGAAGACAATTTTTCTTACATATACAAGTAATTGAATCTTTAAATTATATTTTTTAGTTATTAAATCACGGATACACGCATACAAACACACATATACACACACGCATGTGTATATCTATAAGTTTGTAGTAATTATTCATCATTAACTTTTTATTTCTTGATTTATTTATTATTTTACTGCATTATAACTTAATTTTTCATATTCCTTTTCTTGCAGATGGAATATTTATTTCTGTTAAATTGATGTTAATTTTTGTAAATTGCGTAAGCTTTATTTCAAGAAATTTTTTATACGTTAAGAATCGATTTAGAGTTAATTGCGTATTTGCCGATTATAGATTATGATTATAAGCAGGGTCTGCTCGTGACACGCATGAAAATAGGAACGATGTTCCACAAATTGCTTCTTCCACTTTAAATCGGTGGCATTGTGGTGGTAGTTCACCCTGGTAGCGGTTATTGTTATCGAATCGCTTAGATTTCTATTTTATTCCGCGCTACGTTTCACAGAAATTCATTACGTCGGTAAAAGAAAAAATTTGTTCGTTTAAACGCACGAATTCTTTTTTACTTTAGTCTCAAGTAAATGCTCTTTCGTTGTCTATACTGTTGTCAGTATAATATATTATTATTTTCATCTTTTTGTTTTATTTATACGCATATAATATATGTGTGTGTTTGTACACTTATGTGTTTAACTAAAATTTATATTAATTTTTTTAATGCACCATTGTGAAGATATATATTGTGAAAAATTATATTTAGATTGATATTCAAAACTATTTTATGTGATACTTTTTTATTTGTTAATTTTCATGTTCGTTCTATATTAATGCAATAGCAATGCAACTTTTGTTGACAGTCAAACGACAAAGCGCGAATTTTATACTTTCCTTGGCCGAGGCGAGCAAAATGTCACTCTTCCTCTCACGCGATGTTTTCCCGTGGAAATCCGTATTTGCATAACATAAATTTACGGCTGCTTTAAAAGGGTATCGCGAAGAGAGAACATACAACACAGAAGCGGACAACTAGCAAAAGATTCAGTAAATCTTTGGATATGCCTCTCTTTCTCTTTCTTTGCTTTTTAGATTTTTTACATTATTTTGCATTTATTACTTTTACCGAGATTCTTCTTTAGTGAGCAAAGAATGAACATTCCCGGTTAGTGAAGACTCAAATTTCGTTCGAGTGTTCTGTCATTTGTATGGCATCACAATTTTTTAACGCTCTTCGACTTTTACTTTGTAAATAATAATTAAGGTGTTTGAGCATTTATATGGTTTTATTTATTTCTTTATTATTAATGATCGTAATAAAATCTTCGTAAATTACTTTTATTTATATAGATCCATTTATTTTTATAATTTAGTATACAATGATATACTTACTTTGTAATTTATCTAACGCTTATTATCATTTTATCTTTAATTTATAGTCTTTCATTAACGAATTATTCTTCATTTTTTGCACTCTTTATTTTATAGTAATAATTTTCACATGACACTATTATTACTCTCATGATTTTTGTGTTATTAATCTTGTGACAATTCTTAATTTGCGCCAACATGTTAATTATATTCATAGTTATTACAATTCAGTTTTTATTATACTGATGCGGTTTAGTTTTTCTATAAAGTGATAAATGTCGAAAATTCTTAGAAAGAACTCATTGGTAAATTTTTAAAATGAGTGAACTTTTCATCTCTTTTTTTCTTTCTGTCTCGCAAACCTGGCATAAACAATAGGAATGAACAATTATATATACATACACACACATTATAAAATAAGTTCATATTTTTAATGAAAGTGCCTCCGAGAGTGACTGCACAACTCTAGAGAGTTGATTGGGAAAAATTTGAGTCAACAGTCTAATGGACTGACATTAATAAGATATTTCTACTAAAGTCTAAAATACATCAAGAAAAGATATTCCGTCTTCAATTATATATTTGGATTTTATAAATAACATATTAATAAATTTGTATCTAATATAAGTAGAGCAATATATAACTAAATAATTTTATGAATAATAAAAGTTATTTTATTTAATGCTACGTTTAGTTACTATGATCTTATTGTATGCGACTTGGACATTTGTTTAATTTTACTTTATTTATTTTAATTAATTTAGATGCATTAATTTTTGTGTCTTTAAAATATGATTTACTAATCTTTTTATCAAATTTCTTTAATCAATCAATTAAGCTTTCTAGAGTGTGTGAAAAATTCTCGACATTGTTTAATCACCGAGGCTAAGTCTATCCGATTGATCAATGTTGATATGTGTGTGTATGCGAATACATCGATACACCAACTATGTCTATGTTCTATGTATATACTTTATCTATTTTTATATTTTCACCTACACGCGCGACGTATTTTTTCCGCCTGTCTGCCAAGTTAACGGGTGGTGCAACGAGAAAGCGTATGCAACTGCGAGCATCGGAAAGCTTTTTAAAGCGAATAATGCGCAGGGGCTAGAAATTATACGAGCTCGGCTAATGGCGCCGCAACGGCTGGTATTAAATCATGATACCAGGTTGCTCTATGATGTCGGATTATCGATGAAGTTCACGGTATACGCTGCTGCTAAAAAGTGCATAAAGCTATTATGAAATGCAAATTTTATACAGATGCACGGGATGAAATCCAATTAATCAACACATTACGCATCATTATTAATGAGTATTAAATTATATCAAGTTTATTCACTTTTTATATAACTTTATCTAATTATGCATGCAATAACTACAATATTATAATGCAATATTATATAGAATGAAAAAATATAAAGAAGAAAAAGGGAGAGAGGGAAAGAAATAATATTATTTATTTATTAAACAACTTATATCATTCAATCTAAATAATTTAGAAATCTTGTTTTGTCAATCTTGTTTTATAAACAGTAAAAAAATAAAAGAAAGAAATTTTCTTTTTATGTATTTAAACATTACATTAAAGAAGCAAATAAGTTAAGCGCGATATAACATTAACTTTTCTGTTACGAAATTAATAACTGTTGATGCATTTCAGAAAAATATACAGTTGCTCTTACAGTTCCTGCAAGTGCATCATTATATTTATTCATGTTAAAGTTTGTCGTTGTTTCACTATCACTGAAATGCAAAAGGTTAATCTTCATAACTCGAACAATGCGCTCCTCACATACGTGTCTACCGCGTTCACGTCGTTAACGATTGCTTAGAACACGCCCGAACTGCACTATCCGCCACAGTTTGCGGGCAATTTCATTTCCAGTCGTGGAAAATTTATGCAAATCGCCGTGAGGAGTCGAGCTCTATAATGAGTTCGCGAGGTATCATCCGATTTTAGATGACACGAGGAAATACAGTTACCGACTCTGAAGGGCGATTGTAATGAAAGAGAAACTTTTGTTATCATACACAATCGCCGATGAAAGTTCTTCTCGGAGCGCAGATTGCAATAATAATGATAAAAATAATAGGCATGTATGTACGAAATTGATAACTAAGATAAGGAATGGTCATGATGTATTTCAGAAGCATAAACAGATTATACCGAATTAATTCCACAACTTGCTCTTTTCTTTTCTCTCTCTCTCTCTCTCTCTCTTCCATTTATTTCAAATATAATTTATAAAGATAAAAAGAGCATGCTGTTAAAATATATTTTGAAGTAAAATATAATTTCATTAAAAATATAAAATAAAATTTTTTATCTTTGTTTCTTAAGAAATATTGAATGAAAAGAGAAAAATAGGATATTATTTCTACTGTTTATTTTTGTTTAGAGTAATGACTGTAATATTTATAACAGTATTTTGCTCTGTAACTTAGCACTGTATAGCTTATTTTTAGAAAAAAACACTTGCAATTAAATTTAGCGTTTGAAACTTGTATATTGATACTTTAAAAAGAGAGCGCTTGTGTGTGCGTGAATATTAGTGAATTGTGCTGCAATCAACATGTGGATGACAGAATAGAGTGCTTTGTTATGTCGTGAGCGCAAATAATCTCTGTCGATACGAATTTTCAAATGTTTTGGGATATGTGGATACAAAGCGTGATCAAAAAGCTGTCGCGCAACGTGTAACAAGATATTATAACAATCGCTATTTGTAGCATATACATATACGGCATTTAATCATTATTTTAGAGACAAAGAGAAACTTTATTTTACTGATTATATTTGCTAGAACCTCTAATAAATTGATTGCAGCAAATATTTAACAAAGAAGAAAGCGCATCGTGCGATTATCGCAAATAACTCTAGTCATGTTATTACAAATATATTAGAACAATATTAGTAGAAATAGAATTAATACAAGATATATCGATCTGATAATATATATATCCAAACATTTTTTTCGCTACTAGCGTATATAATTAAGTATAACAGCTAGTATTAATAGCACAATTAATAAAATATTTCAAATTATATATTAAACAATAAGAAATTTCTAAATTTTTATCTATACGCACATATAAAAGAGAGTTTAAGCTCTGTAAAAAATCTTTTCCATATGTACCTTTTATGAGATTTAATAACACTCCGTCAATAGTACTTGGCAAACGTTTATTCAATTAATGGAATTTTCTATTATAGCTTTTTGACTGTTCTTTATATCGTAATTTGCTGTAGAATAAAAATTTGCTTTCTACGCGAGAAGTGTAAAGTACGCACTTCTGGTACGTTTTCAGTTTCCGTTAAGCTCGAGGGCACGCGTTTACCTCTTTTATCACAGGAATGCTCGAGAATGCGAAATACCGACGTCGCTTTCACCCTATTTTTCGCTCATCATACTTTTTTTTTGTTAAAAAAAGGCGGACTGGGTCACATCGCACTTGTTTGCGGCCGGTAGGAAATAGTTAAAGCCGCTCACACATGGACTTCTCTCGTGACAGCGATCATCGCTATATGCAAATCGAAGTACACAAAGTTATCTCCCAAAAGGCGGTTTATTAACCCATTCAGCTTTATAAAGATTCTTTAATAGAAACGCAATCAAACTTTTTTTTTACAAGATATTAATATTTAAATATAATAAATATTGATAAATATTATACAAGAAATTTGATTTTGAATTTATTTTAGTAATACGATTTTTTTCGATATTTATTAATTAAAAAATTATTATAATAAATTGAAAAATCTCTCAAGAAATATTTTATGCGCACTTTGAAACAATTATAATTGCAAACAAGAAATATTGTGTTATTTCTGGGCTTATTTCAACTTTATTTTGCTTATATATTTCATTTTTGCCTTATTCAATTATTGTAAAAAAGATGGAATAATATCGAAAGATTATACAAGCGCTATCTTGTTCAAGCTATATATTTTTTGTCTTTTTAAGGTATCTGATAGGCGGACCCTTTAGACAATTATTTCTATTGAACATTGAGAGCTTAATGGTGAGTTGTTATTCTTGCTACGAAGGGTTCAAAGAGATCGGGAGAGACCTTTTTGGAATTGGGGCATACTTGTTTGAAGTTTTATCCGGATTAAGCTTATTGTTATTTTTAGAGGTGAGGGACACGCGAAATCGAGGTGCGTCGTCGTTGAGATGATGACGATACTCAGCTGCACGTGACGGAAGACTGATTAAACCGGAAATTTTTCTTTATAGTTCTTTTTATAGAAAACGTACGCAAAAGTAGATCAGATAATAGACAGCTATACGCAGCTATAGGCATGGGATTGTATGGTATTTCAGAATCGATGTGATGTTTCTATTAATCGAAGGTTCTCTGAATTTGTGTTGTGCGATCGCAATGGACTAAAATTGTGAATGAAATACTCTTTTTATAGCAAACATTCAATTTCGAGATTGATATTGTATTTAAAATTATTGCAATAGAAGTTACGCAATAGGAACTTTAGCGTATGAAATTAAATTTGCACGCGTAACTAAAGAAAAATTATAGAAATATTTTAACATTATTAAAACATGTATATATATATATAAATGTATTCTTAAAAATTGTATCAAGGATCAACGATATATATTAAAATGTATAACATTTTCAATTTCGGTACATATTTCACTGACGAATTGGACGCGTTTATTAATGATTCGAACAAAGTCCGAATAAAATATTATCCATTCGCTTTTATAAAAGATAAACTATATGAAACAGATATTCCATCTATGTAAAATATGTATAGGATGAAAGCGAAATATATAGCGTTAAACTGAAAAAAATCAATAATAGTTACGAATTTGGTTGAATAATATGCCATTAATATAACATTGATCGTTGTTTCTCATGAATATCGATCAAACTTTCTCAAGTAGTAATGGGAGTTCTTAATATATTGAATAATTTGTGTTAAGGATAAGCAGTAAAAATGTTTGCTCATTATTTATTAGAACTTTGCGAAACATTTGCAATAGATGTTTAAATAGGATACATAAAATGGTTTCAAATAATCGTTATATTATACATTGAAACAGCTGATTCCGAAATCAGTTGTTATTCAGTTTGTGCATTGCCGGAAAAATCAATACTGAATTCAGTATACAATATATATTTGGTTCCGCATATTAGCTACATATATTGGAATATTCCATTTAGATATATTTTTTGCATAAATTCAAATATAAATTATTTTTAACGATGCTAGGAAAACATTTTAACTTTAGATATAATATGCATGATTAATTATTGTTAACTTGTTAAAGCTTGGTAGGAGAACTTTCAAATGATAAGCTGCTTACAAAAATATATCTTTTGGTTCCGCATATTAGCTACATATATTGGAATATTCCATTTAGATATATTTTTTGCATAAATTCAAATATAAATTATTTTTAACGATGCTAGGAAAACATTTTAACTTTAGATATAATATGCATGATTAATTATTGTTAACTTGTTAAAGCTTGGTAGGAGAACTTGATAAGCTGCTTACAAAAATATATCTTTTAGAAAATACATTGCCTGTAAAAATTTAAAATTTGTTTTATATATAACAATATTTTTTAAAATTGTTTGGAATTATTTCTGGATATCGTGAAAAATAGATTTCGGAAATTTATTTAAGAACGATGAGATCGGGGCACTACATTGTTTTCATTGTACATTTAACAAATGCCACGTGGCACATAAGTGGCGGACAAGATCTTTTAATTTTAATGAAAATTCCTTAAAATAACTGAACGGTTTATAAGCGAGATTAAAACAGGTCGAAAAATTTATAAGACCTTCTGTTACTTTCCGTTTTCCGCACACTCTCTCTCTTCCATCTTCCGTTCATTATATTCGATTCGTGAGCCCTTTCCCGGCACAAAATTACGTGGGCTTATTTATCGGTATATTTTCAGCTCAATGTTTTGGAGAGATCCCAGTTTAAGAGGATCAACTCACTGCGTCACTGCAAATTATTTATCGAATTAAATTCCCATAAAGAATTAAGGATTTTTACGATACGAACTGTTTATTTCCTTTAAAAAAAAGTTTTTTGGGGGTTTTTAATAAAATATGTATATGTATATTTTATATATGTATTTATGCCTTATTTAAATTTACAACATTTTGTTCTTGTTGTTGTTTTGAAGAAGGGAATGGGGATATCTCTTCTTTATATAAAGTAAAATATTGACATCCCTCACCTAAAACTAAGAGATACTGATCGTCAACAGTGTACTACGTTGTCGTTGATCGATCGCTTTAATTCTCCAAGCCGTCGTCGAAGGGATTAAATCAAGGTGAGACTAATTACACAAGGGGAAACGCCAAATATTGTCAACAACGTGCACGTTATTTATAGCGATATGTGTACCAATATTAAATTCTTCTTACAGTCGTTTCCATCTACGCGCGAATTCTCTGAATTACTTACATTCCTGGTGAGTCTCGCTCCGCCGTTTATTCCATCGCTATCGAACAGAAGGAATATTCGGCTCTGCAGTTTCGTCATAAATTCTTCGGTATTTCTAAATACTCTAAGGGTGATTCTCTTCACGCTTTGTATTGCGTTTAATACAACAAAAAAATTCCGGCGGAGAATAATTAACATCGTCGAAAGATTTTGACGCAACGTAAAGGTCAATTAATTTTTAGTATTTCCAATAATATTTATAATTAGTATTTATATTATGATTAAGACATTTTAGAATAAATTCATATACATGGCAAGTATATTTTATTTTTCATGCAAAATAACACAATTTCTTCCACAATTTAAAATAATAAATATTAAATTATATGAATTTTGTTAAAAGGGATTATGTTAAAAACAAATTGCATGAATATCAAAGTTTGATTGGTCAAATTTTGCGCATTTTTATTAGTTATGGACGGAATTGGCAAATAATATAGCAAAGCATTGCCGTCATTCAGTTCGATTAACTTAATGTTGAAAATAAATCGCTCAATCGCGTCTAATTGTGCCAGACATCCGTGAAATTTCGGTGCTTTTTCACCGCGTAATCTCGTCTGTTCGCTTGCTCGGCTGCATTTTTAAATTAAATTTTCCGTGCAAATCGGCTTCTGCTAGCGCCGTGCCACGCACTGATGCCTGGACAGACAAAAACTTTCCTTTAATTGACTATTAATGTAATAATCTCAATTAGTTGACTAATAAGAAATTAAATGCAAATAGCACATTTTTTGTATTTTTGTATTAAAAAAATGAATAAGCTCGATATTATTACGTATTTAGCATCCAAAATATTAATTTTGTCCCATTTAGATTTATTGTCGTTGCTTTAGATTGTCCGAACAAAATCTCTCTCATTTCGCTGATCGCATACTTAGATGTATTTGTTACAAAGAAAATGACACGTGTTCCTAGTCTACCATCGAAGGGATGCGAAGAAAATTGTCCTGGCGTCAGAGACGACATCCTCTTTCGTCGTATGTCGTGCTTGCTTTCCCGTAACGGTCGCAATTTAGTCAAGGTCGTGTGGAGGAGGACGAGTAATCGTACCTTAATGGTGGATAATAAATTAGTCGATCTAATGATAGGAGAGGGAAGAATACCAGGAGTTGAGTAATTTCGAAGTCGGGATCATTTTTCTTTTTCAAGTTCGGCGAAAATTTTGCCAGAAACATTGTGATTCGCGTATTCTTGACGTGCATTTAACGTTAGAAATAATCGCCACTATCAAATTTTATTTGTTTTGTGTCACGAGATAAGATTTAATAGTAAATGTGCGATTGGTATATAAACTTTTGTCTCGCGTTAGACATCTAAGAATGTTAATAAATATTTCGAGATTTATTTTCGTAAAAGATAGATCAAATATTGTCTCGAAATTATTGTCAATACATTATTGTTATTGCAATAGCGCTATTAACTTTGTATCGCTTTAATTTCGCTGGTATGTCGCGTATAATTACTTCGCATGTTCAATTTCATCCGCTTATCACCGGCCCAAAATATTTCAATGAACTTCGGTATTTCGTTAGTTCTCTGTCAAGCCGGCATTATTATTCTAATTAGCATTCACGCAGGCGCAAGAGTCGCACGGAAGTCTGACATTAATAGCAAACTGCTGACGAGGTAGCAAGCGGCTTCCATTTAAATACGGCGTAATCTCGCATTACCATAATCTCTTCTCAGCCGCAGAGACCTCCATACTCAATTTATTCGCATTGGCGCGACGCGACGGACGGGTGGGTGGAAGCTCGTATTCTACGAAGATCTACGTGAGATCACGAAGGCGGATCTCGGCGACGACGACGGGTGTCCTGTCTGCGAAATGAAGAGTAATCGTTGAGACACGTAGAGAATACGAGTGTGTGAGCACGCATATTATCCGCCTAGAAAATTTTCCTAAAACCTTAGAATTCATCGAACTAAATTGCGATAGATGATCGTACAATGTGGTTAATTATGCAATAACATTGAGAACTAAAAAGATAGAGAAATGACAATTTTTAATTTCCAAAGGATCATCTTTGTTTGATATCATTGAAAATATGCTTTTATTGAAAAAAGAGATTATATTGAGTTTCTATAAAACACAAATATGTATTAGATTAAGTAACCTTTGCGTTATGTAAAATTTTCACCTTATTATACCTTTAATGTTAAAGGTGAAGATTATTTGCTTTTGCCAAAGAGTTTACATTTCTGAATTATTTCATTTAGATTTCTCTGCTTAGCTCTCCAATTGAAAAGCTAAATTTTGAAAATATTAATTCCCATAGATCCACATTACCAATTAATTGGCTATTATAAAATAATGAAGTAGTATTTCCACAGACGCTATTGATTATTCTAACCGTTAGAAAATACGTTTTGAAGTATTTTTATCTATTAAAGGCGATATGACGAGAGAGAATGGTGCTTCAACATCTTTATTAAAGAAGAATCTAACTTCAAATTTGAGGAGTAGTAAAAGAATCTACAAATATAACAATGTTCTTAAGACACATTTCGCATCATTATGCTATTTATATCGTTTTTATATGATCTCTATATAAAATATAAATATGATATATATAATTACGTGTACATGTATAATATATATCACGTATATACATGTAATATATACGTATTATCTTTTCTCAATTTATTTTTTAGCATTATAAATGATATGGAAAAGTACATCTACAAAGAAAAAAAATAAATATAACATATAATTATAGAAATTTCATTTAAATTTTATTTTTTAAATTTGATCTGTTGTTTGCTGCTATCTATAATTTATAATCTCGTATAGCAGCCATTTACGTAATTTTATATATGTATATTAATGAATCAGAGATAGAGAATAATATATATTTATATATAACACAATACGTATTATTTATATAATAATTTAATGTATGTATGTCAATTCTATTTATATTATATTTAATGGGAAATATCGATTTTCTTAGAAGCGCGGGCGTATTGATCCTCATTTCCCGCCGTGCCGGATTTACGTTTACGCGGAAACAGTCATTCATTGTCACACGACGGAACGAAATGCAAACGCGGCCGCACATTCGCATTGGGAAATCCCACGATTTACAGTATGGATGGTGCGTGCTTCATTCGCGGCGAAATCGCGAACGCGATGAGTTTCAATCAGAGTTCATTCTCGTACATCCTATTTGTGAGATTAGATTGTCAGCGTGTCACCAGAATCCCCATATAAATGTAGATTGGTAAGCTTGAAATAAATGCTGATGGAGAGATGAAGTCGTTTTAGGATAATTAGATAGTATAGAATAAAAGTATAGAATATATAAATTAATGAGAAAATATATGAATTAGAAGAGTTATTTCTATATTTGATGCCTACATTATTTGAGAGAACATACTATTTAAATTATCTAATAGAAGTTATTTAATGCAAATTGTGTTAAATTTAGTTGAAAATGACATCAAAATAAAAACAAAATAGAAAGAAAGAAAATCGTTTAAGGTATTGCTTTGTTCATAGAACCTTTAAATGATCGCATCTTCCTTTGGCGTCTTTTTCGCTCTTTGTTTTCTTCGCATTCTTAAACATTCATGATGCACTTTGTTTAACTTTCCGTGTTAAACTATTCTCGTTAAACAATTGCTCGTTCATGTGCAACCGTGGTACAATTTTTCTATTTCGTTTCCCTCATTTTTCCGTTGAAAGCCAGTATTTAATTTTGGTTGAAAGTACCATTTTCCTCCTGCCTTTCGCTTCTTTCCGCCCCGGACGGACGAGGTCTTGCGAGTGACCCAACAAAAAGTAACTGTATGACTGCAGTAACGAAGTAATTAAGCTGCAATGTCGAGTAAACATACATCGACTACGAAAAACACAATTTTTAGGAAAATTTCTTTAATTATTTAGACGACTTCTATTTATCTATTGTCCTAAATCTTCAATTTAACTATTATTTTAAAATTGTTATTTTATGCTTAATTTTCCGAGAAGACAAAAGACAAAGAAAAAGCTATTTTATTGTTAGCTGATTATTCAATCATTTAATAATAACTCAAGATACGTGAAAAGATAAATTTTTAACATGTTTCAGCAACTTATAAGTTGATTAATATTAATGAAAAAAAATTATTCATGATCGATATTTTTTAACTGAAATATTTACTATGTTATGTTTAATCTAATTATAATTTGGGATAATTTTGATGAAAATCAAGATTGGCGAGTTTTGCAACAAATTTTCCAAATCACTTGATTGTAGATTGGCTGTAGTGTAATTTTATTATAATGGCTCGTATACGAAATGGGATTACTCTCGTTCGCCTCGTACTTGTCCTTTAATCGTTTAATCGATTCAAGTGAAGCGTTTCTTCGTTCGACCTTCCTGCAAACGCGAAAAGTGGAAAACTTTGTAGAGTACTTCAGATTCCTATATTTATGCGATGGTCCTATATATGCTCATCAAATGCACTATTCCAGAAGAATATTCCACTTATTTTAAATAGAAAATTAGCGATTTTATTATGTATTTCCTGCAAGCAAATAAATTTCGCGAAAAAAGAGAGAAAGAGAAAGAGAGAAGCAAGAAAAAACGTGTGCGCACAAAGTAATATTATGGCAAATGGAAAAGCGATTGAAGAAATGAAAGTCTCTAGAAAAACAGGGAACTCGGAATGGTGCAAGATGGCAAATGCAATAACATCTAATGAAGTTTTAACAACGTGTCTAGTTAAATTAAATGAAAATAATTGCCATTATTATTATTGTTGCAAATGCGCGTTACTAATCTTTATGAAAAGATATCACATTTCATAGTTAAGTAAAACGGACGAACTTATTCCTCCTTTCGAATTAGGCCGGATTAGTCGAAATTCATGGGCGTCTATCGGAACGTCGCTCCTCGGGATTAGCGATAAGGACAATGTTGGTATCGAGCGTCGGCGTTAGGGCAGGATAAATGAAGTTAAGTTTCACTAGGGAAGATCCTTGACTTAAAGAAACGGAGGGACCGTGCGTTTTACAGTGCCGTACAGTACATTTCGGCAGTGTCGCGATCGCATGAGTGTGATGCAGCAATAGTTAAAACAATTCGAAGAGAATTAATTGAAGGCAAAGAATTTACTGATCAATACGAGAACGCATCTAATTAAAATGGGAATATAGGTATAAATATCCAGTTAATGGCCTCTTGCAGTATCGATAAGGAGATTACGGTGTAATGAGTATTTTATTGCAAAGTAAATCGGATCAAGTGGAAAAGCCTGCTATTTAAGGGCAAATAGCAGATTAAAGTGGATTGAATTGAACGCTTCG
>NW_021851451.1:413181-446067 GCF_003651465.1 Formica exsecta | reverse complement strand
TGAGTGTGATGCAGCAATAGTTAAAACAATTCGAAGAGAATTAATTGAAGTTTACTGATTTACTGATCAATACGAGAACGCATCTAATTAAAATGGGAATATAGGTATAAATATCCAGTTAATGGCCTCTTGCAGTATCGATTACGGGGTTACGGTGTAATGAGTATTTTATTGCAAAGTAAGAGCTTTAGCTATCGCGTAGACAAGTAGACCATAACGGATAATCCTTAAGATTACTATATTGTTTCATCGGTAATCATGCTTTCACGGAGGAATCGCATGAAAAACTAGCATTATCCGATAATCGGCCGATTAAGAACAATAATTGAACTAGTAATTGGCAGAAATAGTAAGCGTTTGTGTTCAAGGTTTATAAAATTATTAATATATTGCTAATGGGAAATTGTCATTGAGGATTTACATTCCAAGCTTTTCTTTTATATTTTTGTTATCTTCTTGTTTACGGTCTTCTATCGTTTTATTTACGCCTACTGTTTACGTTATTTTTTTCTAAACGTTTTTTTTCAAGACTGTCTCTATTATTATCAATAATGCTGAGCACGCGTTGTCATCGCAAGTTATGAAAAGGAGATCTGAAACTTTCTTCAGGTATCGATGTCTGAAAACTTTCCCGAATCTATGATATAACAAATAAGGAGCGCATGTACGTCTGGCGAAATCCCGATCTCGTGAGAAGAATCTTGGTGCCGTGTGTGGGTCAGACAGGCGTTCTACCCGTTTGGTGACGTTCTCACATTTGACGTTGACATACCGGTGCACCAGGTATACGCCGGGCTGGAGTATCGGACATATATAAATAGATTTTTCAACGTCGCTGAAAAATGGCATTATTTACACTTTCCTCCGTATATTTAAAAATTAATCTGGATATTAATAATTTCATTTAAAAAAATATTTAAGATGCTTAATAACTCATACAAAGAAAACAAAAATGGAATAAGAAAAATTTATACCTTGATATTTTTGGAAGATTTAGATTCATGAATATTGTGTTTTTTTTTTTCGCTGACGCAGAAAGTCAATATCTTAAAGTTTTAAAGAGAGAACTGTGTAAGATCAATTAATCACATACTCTATACATTATGTACTGTATTGCTACTTATTAATTCACAAAGACAAATGTTTAATTATGCACATTACAATAGCTAATTAATAACTTTTACTGGTTAAAAATATTATATACTGAGAGTACACATTATTATCGTATCAAACTTAATGAAAAATTATCGCTTTTTTGCATTTTAAAATATTAGTGAAACATTATTAATAGAAAACATTACCTCTTAAAAAACATTACATATGTATATATGTTGTAGGCTATTCAAAATATAATTACGAGATGTGTTATGATATATACTTATATAATATTTCATATATATAACACTTTTACAATCATATTTTAACAATTATTATTATTATTATTAACTTTTACATTAGAAATAAATTCGTGGAAATTAGATTTAAAAAAAAAGTATCTAGACCATTCTGATATCGATTATACTTCATTTCTGTTTCATAAGGCAAGCGCATACATTAACATTTAATCAAGTATGCATGGTTCATTATAATTCATCTTGCGGACGCCATTTGAGCGGAGCGCTATTTTCGCAACAGTAGTGCGACTCGCTATTACGGTCAGCCATAGAATGCACCGGGTCTCGGACGTCAGAGCGGAACAACGCGCAGCGCTACAGGCAATGCAGTAGTAAAGGCAAACGCCGAGGTAGTCTTCCTCGCAGTAGAAACAGCTTGCAACGCCACAGGCGCAGCGGTTTGGTCGCAGCCGTTGCGGCCGACCTACAATCGTCTTCCGGAATAATACCGGCTGTCTTCGTTGCGAATAATGTTTCGCGAAACGACCAACTGCGCTTTAAATTTTTTATTCTTTGTTACTCAAAATTGCAACTAGACTAAGATAATTACGTAAAAATCCGATAATCCGACTATTCTCTCTCTCTAGTAAAATTTTATAAAAAATAGTTATTATACAGATATGTTACTATTAATTTATGCATATTTCTTACTCAACACGATGATCTAACAAGATTAGAGAAACACCAGTTATTATCGTAAATCGGATCGGGTTGGATATTACGATCAGATGAATTCAAATACGAGTAGGATCGGAGTCCCGTTATGCTGATAGAATAGGTGTCCCAGTCATACTTTGGAAGAGCACCGGCGTATCTCTTCGGTCTATTTACAGTTATAGTCGATATACCGTTCCCACGAGGCACTTTGTTAACTCTATGCGTGTGCACGTATTCATATTCGGACATGGCTCGTACACGGACACGGCTACTGGCTGGATAATGCAATTTCTCACCAATGCACGGCATGCATAGACTAGTCCCATATCCCGCAACGTTTTGTGTCGTCATAGACAGTTTATCGGAGTTCGATCGCCATTGCTTGTTATAATTTTTGCGTGATTCCAAATCTCAATAGCGATGCGGTCTTTCGAATTATTTAATAAAATGCGACTTTAAAAACAATTGAAAGAATTTACATTATTATTATTACAGTTAGAATAGTAAATAAAAAAAGAGTGAACAGATATCTTTGTTTTGGACTCTTCCGTTTTTCATTCTCGGTCCGCCTCTAACAGTTTTTGAACCTCCGTCGGAGTTTGTATGATTAAGACATCCGGTTTGTGAATTATTCAATATCTTAATGGAGGAATAATGCGTCATAACGCCTACGGTCGAAGCGTCAGGACGATTAGAATCCATTTTCCCGTCGGCTTTCATAGCGGTTTTGTTGCTCAAGGGACCTCCATCCCTTCTACTACTCATCTAATCGATCCTTCGATTTCTAGCGTTCGGGGAATACATCTTAATCTCCTCTCGTCTCGCTGAATTGATCTTTAAAATATGAGAATAAACCTTTCATTGCTTTCTCGAGCGTTATTGGGATAAATCGTGTTCCCGCACTTGTCAATTAGTTAATCTATATTTAGTGAATTACATGGCTTACCGATCTAAAATTGAATTCACGAGCCATTAATTTCCGCACGTGTCAGTTGAACAAGTATATTTAACATGATACAAGTATTTTCCGTAATATTCCGTATAAGTGTAATTTCATATACATATAAATCATGCAAAAGAAAAGCTTAATTATTTGATATTTCCAGAATCCTGTATGTTATATATAATTCCGATCGACGAGTGCATCAGAAATAATCCATTATCTGAAAAGTTTTGAATGTTTTGTACTGTCAAAGATTAGATAGTGGACGAGTAGGCGAATATATAAATTATATTGGGCTTCTCTTAATTCTCTTCGGGGAATACTCCCGTCGTTGCATTCTCTTTATAGCGCCTATGTCGCTTCTTATATTTTCCTCTCGCCTTCTCCATTTTCAATCTTCTCTCGGCAACCGTTTCGATCCCGTCGAACTGAAGTCTTTCAATCCTCTTTTCCTCAATTATTCACAGCCATCTGCCCTCGTCTCTCCTTTGGGCTCCACGATTATCCGCGGCCTTTCTCGTTATATTTTCCGTGCCGCAATCTTGCTCTCGACATTGATGCTTTTGTACAATCACTGAAACTTTAACTGATTGTGAGACAAATTGACATGTTCCATTCTTCTGGTTTAAAAAAAATATTAAGTTTTACATCTATGTACTTCCTAATACATTTAACACGCTATCTTAGAAACGTAAACAATTTTCGTTATATATTTTTCAGTTAAATTATATAAAATTAAATTTTTTCTTTTTTATCATCTATTTTATTTTATCGATAATATTTTAATTTGTATGTTAAATGTGTAATCAATGCTATGATTTTTTTCCGTCGCATATCCGGTACTTCACATCGGCGAGATAATATCTATAACGCATTTTCCTCGGCAATCATCGGCGTTTGTTCGCGCAAAAGCATGCTTATTACACAGCGCCGTTCTGTCCCGTTTTCCGACGCGCAAATGAAATTTTTTTAACTCTTCACTGTATGACTTCTCGGACAATATAAGCAAATTAAACTCTGCACTGATTGTGAGATACGCCCGCTTGAAATTGTCCGTCGTAAATCATTTCTCGCGTTTCACGCTTGACAATCGCTTTCGCGATTGTTTTCATATCGGACGAAGATGAGTATATGCATTGCTCTTCTCTAGAAGTTTTTAATTTTCAAGGGCTATTACAAAGAAATGCTCTACGATTTTATGAGAATGCGAATCACAGACTATTGTATCGCAACAAGCAGTTTTATGTCGAACTTAAAACACTTTTCCTCTGTAGGAGTGAAGTTGTACTGTGTAAACATTTATAAATTTCTTAATGTTTCAATTATTTACGCTTCTTTTGTAATTCTCAGAATAAAAATATTTAAGAAAAATTAAATATAATGTGCAAAAGGATATATTTTTATACGAGTATGTATAATATCTTACGTTGCATGTTTTAAATAACAAAAACATAAAACATCGATATTTATGATAAATCAAAGCATTGATTATTTTTTAAAATTATTATTTTGATATATTAATCAAATTTGGTCTTCAGGAAATTATGGAAACATTTTGAAGTAGATTTCTCGAAGGGCTATGAAAAATTTACCGTTTTGAATAGTGAAAATCGCGGTATTCATGTTGCAGATTTTGTTGGTTATTTATGTATATTGCACATCGTATTTGTGAGAAAAAGCTTCTTGTAAGCGTGTCGGTTTTACATTTGTAAGAAAATATTTAAACGTAAATATATACTAAATGGATATACTGCGCGTTTTTCTATTTTCGGAGCTGAAAACTCGGAAAAGCGCGTTTTGTATAAGTTGTAATTGTATAGTGAAATATTTTATTACTGCGCAAAATCTGGTTTTTTCTGCGAAAAGCTTTCTCGAACAGCTTTGTTTGTTATTCCGTCACGCTGCATCCAATACTGGCCTATACTACTCGAGGGGCATTGTGCGGTTGAGCTTTGGCGGAACGGAATGCGCAATGAATTAGTCATTAGCAGACCCTTCGCCTTGCGCTTCGCATGCAGTTATGTGCGTTATCTTATGCAAAGGATATTTGATAACCTAGTAGTTAAAGAATTGCTTTTGTATCAATTTGATAGTTACTAAATTTTTTTGCGCGCAAATTAAATATTAGACACAATAGAATGATACTTGATCTACAAGATTCTCAGACAATTATAATTACATATATATAACGTTACATGTACGTTGTAAATATACAGGATGTTCAAAAGAAACCATTCAATATTTATATGGTAGATAGGACACACTATACTGAATAAAAAAACCATAGTAAACATAGGTCGAGAGCGCTTCTAAGATATAAACATTTTTGTATGTTAGTATGTTTTGTATGTTATGTTTTTCATGATTGATTTACTGGCTTCTACGTGTCGCATGCGATATTTATCTCCGTGTTTATAAACCGCGTTCTGCATGTTCTCATTCAATTTCCATACATACTTCATAACAGAAGATTTCACCGGCAATCAGTCAGTTGTCATCAACCGGCGATTGCGGATCTATTTGGTGATTATACAGTTACAAAGTATCGTGCTAAAAATGTCAGCGTATTATTCTAATGAAGATTTAGACAGATTATCTTTTTCTCACGCCGCATGTGACATGTAGAAACCAGTAAGTCAATCATGATGCTAATATATAAAAATGTTTATATCTCAGAAACGGTTGAGTTTTTGACCTATGTTTATTAAGGTTTTTTTACTCAGTATAGTGTGTCCTATCTACCATATAAATATTAAATGGGTTTTTTTGAACATCCTATATATAAATTGCTTAATAGAGAGATATACGAGAGTAGAGTATTGTTTATATATATATACACATACTTTATTTCTATTTTTTACTGCATACAGCTAACAGAAAATATTAAAGTATCCGGGTATTTTCAAATTAAGTAATATCGTTTCTCTCGTT
Organism: Formica exsecta; assembly: GCF_003651465.1. Taxonomy (NCBI): domain Eukaryota; kingdom Metazoa; phylum Arthropoda; class Insecta; order Hymenoptera; family Formicidae; genus Formica; species Formica exsecta. Next base: position 440,142 of record NW_021851451.1, on the reverse strand, counting down.
ATCAAAAAATGTGACATAAATAATATTACTATAGGGAGTTAGTGTTTTATGGCGTGATTGCGGGGATTCAATACTCCAGTAGATAACATACAGTCGCCGGAGGAATCGTCGATGGTTTCATTTCCATTGCAAATCTTTATTGCCTCGATGTGGCTGCGGGTCAGTTTTATCAGTGCGGAGTCATTCGTTTTCTTTATACCGGCGCCGTCTCATGAAAACGAGACTCGGCTACTCGTTCTTTTTGGCGACAGAATTGATTCGTCCAGCACATTCTCGTTTTCCTCATTTATATGTCTGCATTTTGCCATCTTTTCATCTATTGGGTTGAACGGAAAGTTCGTGCCGTTTTTTCGGTCTTCATCTCTTAGTAAAAAACGGCACGAACTTTCCGTTCAACCCAATAGATGAAAAGATGGCAAAATGCAGACATATAAATGAGGAAAACGAGAATGTGCTGGACGAATCAATTCTGTCGCCAAAAAGAACGAGTAGCCGAGTCTCGTTTTCATGAGACGGCGCCGGTATAAAGAAAACGAATGACTCCGCACTGATAAAACTGACTATGGAGCAAACTACAATCACTTTGATCTCATTTGAAAGATAATTTAATTCTCTACAACTTTTGTTTTGGTACTTTTTGTTAAAAGACGCATACTTTCCCTGATATTTGTAAAAATATAAAAAATAACTGTGATTTTACAGGTTTTTGGGCGCTAACTTTTAAAGGAAGTATTTTTCGACTCATGTATATAATAAACTTTTTGTTCGGTATTAAATTATCTTTCAAATGAGATCAAAGTGATTCTTGTTCGGTCCATAGGTTTTGAAATCAACCAGTTAATAACCAATTTCAAATGTACCGAAAAGTGTTTTTTCGGCTATTGACGGTTATTCGAAAACCTATGGAACAAACTATTGGATTAAACGGAAAGTTTGTTCCGTTTTTTGCTAAGAGATGAAGACCGAAAAAACGGCACAAACTTTCCGTTCAACCCAATATTTTTTTACCTTTGTTTTCTTATATCTTCCGATTATATAGTTTACAATCTCTGTACATCTTAAAATCTTTAAAACTATTGCTACATAATAGCCTAAGTTTAAAATTATTAAATTTCAAATCAGACCCTTTTTTAAAAATATATTTTAAGTATTTAAGAAATTTTAATACAGTAAATGTATATATTAAACATATATAGAAAAAGAATTATATACCACTGTTTAAAAAATTATAGATTAAATAAAAATATAAGCAAAGAATTGCAGCCACTTTTTAGCGACGAATTTATCGCGTATTTGGAGAAAACAAAGTCGCGAGAAATTTTAAAATATCCGTTTTTATTAACACGCACATTCTATAACATTTGAGGAAATTAAATAATGAAGAAGTTGAAAGAAAATAATACGTCTATCCATATTATTTGAAATAATTTGTGGAAAAAATGAAATCCTAAACGATTGCTCTCATCGCAAAGTCGTCCGGCAAAAGTTTCATCAAGTGATCAACATCCAATATCCAAGAAGCAATATCGCCGATGCTCATATCGTTACCGATTCGGTATACACGCGAAAAGCGCGCGATGCGCCGCAGGTTGAAGAGCAATCCATCGCGACGCCATACCTGTCGATGTTTGCGGAAAAAAAGAGTTATTGGACTTGGTATGTGTCCCGCTGTGCATTTTCCCAGGTGTCCGCGACCAAAAGGAGAATAAAAGCATCGTCCCTCTCATATCCCAGATCTGCTATCTCGCCGCGTTATCTTTCGAACGACGAGGCGTTCTAGAAATTGTTTGCATGGTCTACAGAGATTACTTCTTCCGGTTATTTTACGCTTTTGCTTACGCTTTAACGTAACGTTAAACGAAATTTTATTCTGCTTTATATACACGCGTAAGATATTTAAAAATTTCTATTTTCCGAGAAAAATTTTCTTTAGGACAAGCACGTATACCGTCTTCATATATTTTTTATAGCCATAAAATTAAATTCCACGTCGCGCATAAAGTAGAATATGAAGTAATAAGAGAGCAGAAGAGAGATTTAAAGACACAAGATTTTTGGCTTAAGACTTTTGAAAATCCTGCGCGGCTCCGCCTTATTCTCGTCTAAATCGGGATTATTCTACAGACTAGGCATTAGCCGAAGAAATGCGGCAAAAGTTTTGCATCCAGCCAGCAGTATTCACCGTACAGGCGAAGTTTTCGCACCTGGGAGCTTTCTCGATGAGAGAGGATGCTCGCAATGCGCCTGACGTCTGCTTCGAAACTTCCGGAAGTTTTCGATTAGTTCGCGCTACGATGCATACGAAACTATTTCGCCGGATATCGAAGGTGTCAACCTTTATAAAGAAGGACAATCTCCGTCAAAGTTGGTTATGGATATTAACAATACTTGCTTATCAGGAAGCTTTGTTAATTAAATAAATAATTTTTCCCTAATTTTATTAAAATTTATTCATTCTGAGAAGTCTTCCACAGATCTTTATAGCCATATACACTCTCTCTCTATTATAATAATAAAGGTACATTTTGATAAAATTTTACCTTTATATTTTTCTTTCTTACAAAGAATATATATTTTTCTTTCTTACAAAAAATATATATTTGAAATAATTCTATATAAATTGAAAGTTGCATAAAGCTACTGTGGACATCTTATGTGACATCTATTGTGTCCACGGAATAATTACTATACTAATTATTATATGCTATATAAAAAAGTTCTGCACGCATGTATCGATATCATTAAGGCATTTTTGTCAAATTGTATATTAATCTATTAAATCACTAAACCTGGATAGATTTGACATATGTTTGTCCGATTAAAAAAATTAATGTTTGATGTTTATTATTAGAGATCGTAACTTAAGATATTTAACGTAAGAGATATTGTAACATTTTATTACCTTTCATGCGATAAAATAGTAAGGGTTCTTGGCCGAAGAAATGACCGAAGGAGAGTGGGTCAAAGTGGATCGTAAAAACCTATGTGGGGGCGGGCACGTGATATTAATGTTGCGAACTCGCGGCTGCACTTTGCAGGCAGCACGCGGGTCTACAAGGCCACAATAAGCCATTGTGGATCAGTAAAGTAGTTTCCGATATCGACCGATAAATTCAAATGTGCTTTCGAGCAGCCATTGAGGCGCCACGCCCGCGGCACGCGCGTCGACAGAAAATCGTTAAAGATGCGGAATAGCACTGGCAAAAAGGTACTGGAAGGGTTATAGAGACAGCCGGTAAAGAGCAGCACAAAAAATTGAACATTAGCGACACGCATTATTATTGTCTGTATGCTTATAAAGCAGACAATGCATCATGTTTTCAATATAACTCGCGTGTCTTATATGTAGTTTAAGAGTATTAAAATATATATGAACAATATGTACTACGTATATATATGTTCGATATGTACTACGTTGCAGATCTTTTTTATTGCATTGTGTGAAAAAAATTTAGTTCAAAATATATATCTATATTAGATCTATATACAATATTTTAACATATTTGATTAAAAATACATTTTTGAGATATATATACTTATATATTTATGCAGCTTTTGAAGAAACATGAAATTATACTCAGTGATATCGAACATCGTTTATTGCAAGATCTAGTTTTGCTATACCAATAATATCATCAATATTCTGCGGTGATTTAATTGCGCGTGAGATAATACTCCGATGGATTCAAATGTCGAGGACATTTGATTATTTCCAAGTCCGTGGATCTTTGAGCATTATTCAGCGACGGGTGTACAGTTTAGCTAAAATCGATTACGTCGCGTGCTTGGGATTAAATCGAGAGAAGATACAGGGTACTTCTATCGCCAATCAGAGGAGAGGAAGCGAATCCTACGCAAGGAAATAGGTTCGATTCCGATTTCAACTTTGAAGCATTCTCTAGAGATTCGGATCAAACTGTACGATCTCCGTTGTCGGAAACGAACGTGGTTCTCTTTCCGCGTATCGTATATGTCGTGTATATATATTCAACGGGTAAAATCGAGCTGCATAGGGATGTAAGCCCGAAGAAGAGTAAACCCATCGGCCAGGCTTAGTTATGTAAAGTTCTGTCCGAAGCGGCATGGTCGGGCTTCGCACCTGCGATTCCGAAATCCGTGGATAAATTGAAGGAGATGTACAGGATCTTAAGATGGGTAAAATGTTAATTTTAGCAGCTCCGATCATGATTTGACACGAAGTTCCGTATCTCGTATTTTTCTGACATTTTTAATATTAATTACGAGGCATTTTTTAAATTATTCAAGAGAAAGCCGCGTGCAATAATTCATTCGTATTTTATTTCCACTCTATACCTTACATATGCAAAATATTATTTCCCTTTGGTTGATTGTTATTAAGATACCCGCAACTTTCTTTGATTAATTTCTTAAACTTTCTCGAATTAATATTCCAGATAAATTGCGAGATTAGAGCTGTTGCTTTATCAGCGACTTGTGTGAATCTATGTCACTGTTAATGTATTTCCTGCTGTATACACATAAAGTATGATGAAGCAGGAGTTTGCTTTTGCTTCGTGAGTCGCACTTCAGCTAGTTTCCCCTTAATTTCTAATCTCTCAAAGGGGTTGTCCGTTAGATTAGTCCTTGCAGAATTCCTGTAGCAATCGCAATCGTTAGTCGCTTCATCCCACTTTCAACGTCGTCGTCGTTCCGCCATCCGTAGAGCAGTAGTTACTTTAATATCTTTTCGACCAGTGGCACAGTGTGGCACGAAATTAATATCTCTGTTCTATCAAACTGAGAAAAGTCTACACTCTTAATGTAGTCCATGTCTTTTTTGTAAAAATATATCAATTTATGAAAATATATATAGATTTTTATTTTTTTATGTAATATATTTTGAAAATAGGTTGTTATATTTATTATACGATATATATAAAGGTTACAGAATTTTATAAAGTTTTTATATTATAAAAGAGACACACAACATTTGTAGCGTTAACTAATCTAGATTTATGTATTACTTCTTGATACATTTAATCAAAAGTTTCTTCCTCTTTAAAGGGTTGTGACAGTTTGTAGAATTTGCCAACTGATTATCGGAAACTGAGTTCCTTTAACATTCTAGCTTCTACTGCTGTTGATTTCTATATTTACTATTTAGTTCATTTAATTTAGTATTTATCTAAATAATTAATTCAATCGTTATTTAAAACATTTCATTGAGGAAAACTTACCGATTTTTATTGATCTCGTTGAAGAAACCTAAGATCCTATTTATTTCTTTAATATGGTAATTAATAAACGATAAATTTACTAAAAAATCTTTATTTCAGATTCATGTTAAATTTACGTCTAGGAAAAATCATTTGCAGGCACCACTTTAATAACTTTCTTGAGAAATATAACGAAGCGAATTCTCGGAATACTCGGTCATCAGTGTTGCTGTGTCGCTTGATTGCAAAGATGCTAAAAGAAAAAAAAGTTGCTTCTCCGCAGATCTAAGATAACGAGCGTAACAGCAGTCTTGATGATTATTCCTGCGATAAAATGCTCATCTCGCTATTGGCGCTTTTCATGATAAAGCAGGATTATTCGTTGATTTCTTCTCTACCGAGGCTTGCGCCGCTCTATTTAATTAAGGAATTACAGACGCTCGTCTTGTCTTCGAAGGAGCGTCCATTTGTAATTCCGTCTGTGCATTTTTGTTCCTTTTGTCTCCCGGCATTTTATCCGTTCTTTATCTCCCTTGCAATCCGCCAGCTAAGAAAAACATAAGCCGAGAGCAATTCACAGAACAAAATGTGAATATTCATGTTTTATATTACGAGGAGTAGGAAAATGTAGTGAATTGAAATTTGAACATTAAATTATCGAAATTTATTCGTTCAATATTCATTATATATAATTGTGAATTTTTTATATTTTTATATTCTTTTTATTTGGCATTTTTATTCTTGCAACATATATAATCATACACATATAAATATCATTATCTTAAAACAAATAAAGAGCGATTCTTTAATTCTTAGCGCTTCTTGAATTTTCTGGGCTACTTTAAAATTGCCACCTTACCGTGGTTATCTATGATTTGATGGATCTTAGATTATCCTTTATCTTTGGTATCGTACTATATCACCGGTAATCGAAGGATACTTGGTGCTTCTCCTTCATTCTTGGAAGCTTATAAAGGACGCATCGCAAAGTTTGCTAGCCAAATCCGCAGAAATTGGTGCTTGCACTTTCCGGTATTCTCGTCTCTTTCCACGAGCGATTGTTTCGAGCTAACAATTTAGCCATATGTTGTTGCAAATTACTATTATAATTTTTCTATTTTGTATTGTATGCAATCGTCTAATGTGATTAAAATCGTTCGCAAAAGTGGATTACGCATTAATATGTATTTATATAATTTTGAATCTTATTTTAATTGAATTTTAATTTAAGACGTAATCATATACTAACTATTTTATGATCTCTTGGAAGTAGGACAACGAAGATTTGGCAAAAAAGTACGTTCGATTAAATTTTTAGTAAAGAAGATTCGATTTTGTTATAATTCTCAGAGTTTGTGGAGAAGTACCCGATTTCAGAGATGTATTATATTATGCGATACTTATCTCAAAAATGTCAACAGAAAAAAAGCTCTATTTTGCTGAAAGCAACAGTATGTATCATTTACGAGTTTGCTACTATTGCAAACGTTGAATGAAGAGAGATATTGAGATTTCTCAAGAGAGAAAGGTAGACGGGAGAAAAATACATAGAATCGAGAAAATGAGCGAGAAAAAATACAAATGGAAAGTTTGCGGGAATCTCACGATGAAACACACTTTTGTAGTACACATCGAAAGTTTTTGGCAGAGTTTGTCGGGAGAAAGCCTGCAATGACTGCGACGTCTTTGGAGTGTTGTAGCTCTTTCAATTCTTTTGTGCATTTTTTAGCATCGAGTGCATCGATTATGTTGTGTCGTACTGCAAAGTGTAGCGATATCCGTAAAATTCGCAGAGTTGTGGGCGGCAAATCGATAAGTTTACCGTCGCTTTAGGGATGGAATGCAATATATATAGATTAAGCATAATATATACAGATAAAGCTAAAATATAATGTTTTACACCGTGCGCAAGGGTTATTAACAAATATTAATTAATAGATTAAATTAATGGATATTATTTTTTATATTATAAATATTTAAGTTTAGTTCAAATATATAATATCTGTCATATTTTATTTTTCTATTTTGTATTGTATGCAATCGTCTAATGTGATTAAAATCGTTCGCAAAAGTGGATTACGCATTAATATGTATTTATATAATTTTGAATCTTATTTTAATTGAATTTTAATTTAAGACGTAATCATATACTAACTATTTTATGATCTCTTGGAAGTAGGACAACGAAGATTTGGCAAAAAAGTACGTTCGATTAAATTTTTAGTAAAGAAGATTCGATTTTGTTATAATTCTCAGAGTTTGTGGAGAAGTACCCGATTTCAGAGATGTATTATATTATGCGATACTTATCTCAAAAATGTCAACAGAAAAAAAGCTCTATTTTGCTGAAAGCAACAGTATGTATCATTTACGAGTTTGCTACTATTGCAAACGTTGAATGAAGAGAGATATTGAGATTTCTCAAGAGAGAAAGGTAGACGGGAGAAAAATACATAGAATCGAGAAAATGAGCGAGAAAAAATACAAATGGAAAGTTTGCGGGAATCTCACGATGAAACACACTTTTGTAGTACACATCGAAAGTTTTTGGCAGAGTTTGTCGGGAGAAAGCCTGCAATGACTGCGACGTCTTTGGAGTGTTGTAGCTCTTTCAATTCTTTTGTGCATTTTTTAGCATCGAGTGCATCGATTATGTTGTGTCGTACTGCAAAGTGTAGCGATATCCGTAAAATTCGCAGAGTTGTGGGCGGCAAATCGATAAGTTTACCGTCGCTTTAGGGATGGAATGCAATATATATAGATTAAGCATAATATATACAGATAAAGCTAAAATATAATGTTTTACACCGTGCGCAAGGGTTATTAACAAATATTAATTAATAGATTAAATTAATGGATATTATTTTTTATATTATAAATATTTAAGTTTAGTTCAAATATAATATCTGTCATATTTTAATATGCGCCTATTTGTGTATTTTAATATATAAAATATGCGTGCAATATGCGCAATTCTCGTAAAGTACTTAAGAAAATTTGACTTTGAAATCCCCATAAAGAATTTATAGAATTTCAGAATTTCGCACTTGGAATTTATAAGATCATTATTCTGTCCGAGGCAATTGCATGTTGGCAGAGTTTCGAGTTTTGCAAATTGGAATGAAAGAACCTCATGCCAAAAATATTCCGTGCCAAAGTGCAATTTCAGTTTTCTCGCTCGCAGTCTGCGACGAATTCCATCTCTTGCCCACCGTAGTTTTACAGTTTGTCCGAAAGTTCCGCAGTTCGCGCGAACTTCGTTAGAATGGATTGCCGGGGTGCGAGCTAACGCGTGCGAGAAGTTCCGTATGTGACTGAGAGTGTAGCTTGTAAATTTCTTTTTGCCGAACGATATATCACACGCGACGCAATGCTAGCGAATTCTCGTTCGCGGGCGATCCAATAATTCTTACAACACCTGCGCGCGGATATGGATAGATGATCCCATCCTGGCCATTTTGGTTCTCGTGACCTTACGCTACAATTTTGGCGTATTCTCGTTTTAAATGATACTACATTTATATGCTCGCAGTTCTATTCAACTTCGTTATTTTATTATATTGCGCTTTTTATTACGATAGCCTGAAATAATAATAGATGCAATTATTTTTTTTAAGTAATAATTGTCAATTATTTTTAAAAATAATATAAAAAATATTTATAGATAAAGAATTTTTTATTTTGTTCGTGGAGAAAAGGAAAAAGAAACGCAATATTAATCATATTAAAACATTAAATATTAATTAATTAGTGAGTTTAATTAGCAATATTAAAATATAATAATGGCTCTCATTTTTATTATTACATTTTTTCAGTTCTATCACAAAAGATAATTTTTCTTTAACGTGATTATACGTATATGGTGATTGGATAGCGAATAACTGCACCAACGGGGATATAAATTGCCTTTGGACGGAAACTCGTTTTCGTTTCGCATATCGAGCGAGAAAGGAGTTCGCATAATTCACCCATAAATATCGCCGGTCGTCTATATGCTACGCCGTGCAATTTGGTGGCGAATTTGTATGGCGCAGGTGCAAGTACACTTATGCTAAGTGCGTTTTATGAACGATATACAGATGTATGGGGCGTTAACATTTTTAAAACAAGCTAATTTTTCTGTGTATTTTTTGTAAGCATCGAAATGTAAATGTAGAACCTTTAACATTCCGTGTTTGCATACTATAAAATATTTAACAAAATATTTTTCTTTAAACTGATATATGTCTCGCTTGCCTGAAATATTTTTGTTCGGTGAGAAATTATTTTCTCTCGTGTTGCACGTTCCACAAAGAAATATTTTTACTGCAAAAAATGTTATTTTTAATGATATTTCGGTGCGCGTGCATATCCCACAGCACAATAATGTAAAAAAATAACGTATTGTATTGTTATATTACAGCATACTAACGCCAAGGGGCTTTAAAAGCTACGTGATATAAGCTGCAGAATTAGAATTACATTGTTGCTATTCGTTAGCAGCATAAAGAGCAAGTTGCAGAACATCTCGCATTTACTCGGCTCACTATCCTTCAATGATCAGGAGCTACAATGCATTTTCTCGTTTCGAATTGCTGTGCCTCGCAGGCTTTGCTTGTTTGTTGCGCTTTGTGTTTCTCGCAAAGCGACTTCCATCGTGTTCTCTGTTTTTATTTGCCCGTTTTAATATTACATCTACCCTGTTATGCTCCACGGTTGTCGTATAACATAAACATATAGATGTGTAACTGGAAAATATGTCGAGTAACGGAAATTCTACAAACGAAATAGAAACATATCATAATGTATGCATTATCTTAACGTTTTAGTCTGTGTGGTAATATTATGACAGTTTATAATCTCCTTTCATTCATTTAATAATGCGAGATATTACTGGCATTTTGGTTATTACCACAAGACTTATACATATTATAGCATTTTAACTTAATACTCTTGCTGGATTTATAATGTTAATTCTGTCGGGCTTAAACAGTTAAAATTAAAGGTTAGATTAACATTTAGTTGAGCCCTTTCTATATTAAAGTTTCTTTCATGCAAGGTTCCTATCGTAAATGTTTTAGATTGCACAAAACGGATGATCGATCCGGGCTTATACGGCCGTACGTGGCCGATTAAGAGAGTCGGGGCTTTGAAAAGTTTAGAGCATCCCGTGTGTGTAAAATTATTGAGTATACGCGTTAGAAATATAAAACAAAATATATATTTTTTTTTTTGGTCATATAACTTTGAGTTATTATTTCGTGAAAAGATCAATGAATTTATCTTAACATGATATAAAAAACGTTTTTGTTGAATTTGATTTTTGTGTTTAATCCATTTTTTTAAATTGTATTATAAATTTTTCAATAAAAATAAAAAAAAATTATTAATGGAGATAGTTTCTTGCTGGGTTTATAATGTTAATTCTGTCGGGCTTAAACAGTTAAAATTAAAGGTTAGATTAACATTTAGTTGAGCCCTTTCTATATTAAAACATTTGGTATATGTGATGCACTTTTATTTATTTATTTCTGTAGCTCTACAATAATATATTATAAAATTCACACATTGACTAATTTCAAATTATGTTATTATTTAGTCTAGATTTACAGATCTTATAAAACAGCTTATTTTAAACATTACATAATAAAAATCTGTTTTAAAAAATATTAATACACAATAAAAATGTATTGTAATTTAATAAAAAATATTGAAGCGCTGATAATCGAATTATAAGCGAATCAAAATTCATAGATTGCAAATGGAGCGCTTTGAACATCTACAATATTGCCATATAATTGAATGTAAATAAGAAAATCCTGAGGCGTAGGCGTGATTAAAGACTTAATTACTATTGCGCAATGTTGCAGTCCGGACGTGCAAAAAATATCAGTAGTGTGTTTCGTTATTTGATTCATGCAAGAGGTATCGTGGGAATAGCGAGTAATAATTTCGTAATTACCGGGCCTGTTGCTCCCCGGGGAGCTCTCCTCGCGCGGTCATGGCAAGTATGATTTTGCATTCGCGCCGCGGATTCTCGAAGGTATCGTTGTTACCAGTGCAAGGCAGGATGGGCGAAAGAAGAAACTATGAAAATTCCCCTTGCGTCTCTCCTGTGGTTGTCTTCTCATCTGCGGAAATTTCAGTGTTTTTCTTCTGTCTTGTACCTTTGCTTTTGTTACTCATATTTGTTACTCTTTCTGTCTATCAGAGTCTGCAAGAATTATAAATTTCTGATGTATTTTTTTCTATTTTGATAAAGGGATTAAATATTTTAGAGATTAAGATATTTACTAGAAAATATCAGAAATCTCATATTTATGCGCAATATAAATTTTAAATGCATAATTGTTCCATATTTTTTGTTATAAAGATTTACGCAGAAATATCTATAATTTACTGAAATATATTTTCATGTGCAGTATCAAATATTACGATATATAAAAGTAGAATGAGAAAAAGAAAAAGATTGAAATTTGCATACATGTAATTTTTTTAATGGATAAAAGTACAATTACATTTTACAAGCAGGTCGCGCGAATTTTATGAAAATCTCCAACGCGCACGGAATGTTACAGATTATCTTGTTTATTCTACCATGCAGTATAAAGTGGAAGCTAGAATTTACACGACTTTTAATTACGCATCTGCCGCGTTTTGAGTCAGTATTCTCATTAATTTAATATATTTTAATTATTTGCTGCATTTTAAGTTAAATTAATAAGATTAAATATAAAATTAAGTATATGATCAGATTTAGTTTGATTAGTTTTTGCTAGGAGCCAATGGAAATGCAACGCGGAAATATGCAGGAAAATTGATCTATATAAAATAGTATAAAGCTCGCAATTATATTGATCTTTAACACATTTCAATGATTTTTATGATTCATTTTATGCTATAAATTTTCCTTGACATATTCAGTAAATATATAGTGAATAATTAAAATATAATTAGAAAAGTTTATTTCTTTTTCTAATAATCAATGATAATATAACTATAAGATTGTCAGCAACTATTTGTTTTCTTTCTTTTCCGCGGAAAATATTTAATAAATTATTTAATAAAATAAAATCAGGAACTGAGATATTTCAATCGATTGAGAATAGGATAGAATAAATTCAACAATTGATATCCAACGTTGAATGCGCATATTAAAAATGTAATATGTTTTAAACATTTACTTATTACGTGGGTATGTATATTACTTATATAAAACATATTTTATAATAGGTACCTATTTTTTATTTAGTATATCCGATATCACAATGCTTCGTTCTAGCGGTAAATTTGATAAAAATTGCTGCCGCTACACAGGAGACACTTTGTAATTTGATATAGCGAACTAGATCCTACGTTTACCACGAGCAAACCCCCGATTTAACGCGAATAAATTTTCGTTCTTGCCTCTCTCGTAGTGCCTTGTTTAGTATTACTCGACTGTTTCTGGTTCCTGACGCAATTTTAAAATCCGTGAATACGTTCGTTAAATCGCTAGCTCGAATGATATCCCCATTTTATAGCGAAATGTATATTAATTTTCAAATTTGCAACTGATGAAACATGAATTTATCTTCCTTTCGTAATTGATATTCTGTTACATTTCTGTTAGATTTTTTAATTAAATAAAATTAAATCAGTTTATATATTATATTTAATGTATTTTTCATTTAAAAAGTAGCAAATATATTAACTCAATAAAATTTTACATGCTTTTCACATACGAAATGATATGGGTGATAGAATTTATTACAAATCAATTAAAATAATTTTGTTTGACACGCATGTGAGAGAGATCAAGGGGAATGACTCGAGACATCAAATGATTTATCATCGTAATTAATTCGGTACTGGTCTATCCCCCTAGCTTTCGCATGAAAATATCGCGAAAGATATAGAACGGAAGAAAAAGGGTCATGTCCAGGTATTATTAACGATGTCATGAATGAGCACAATTCTCGCATTTACGTTGATGCTTCCGCTCCTCGTACACGCAAAATGTAAAAATTACATTAGTCTGCGAGCATTGTGAAAAATTTGCTTCCTTTCATTTCGCCTTCTGCATAAATGCGTATGCGTTATGTAAATTTATCCGGAAATTTGTATGTGTTTAGCAGTTTTCCACCAAACTGCTACAATGCAGTAATTACATTTGTAACTGCAAAAAGTGGAGCAGTTATATTTTTAAAACTTGGTATATGTTCTTCGTACATGTATCAGCTCGCAGCACGCAGCAAAAAAAAAAAACAAACAAGAAATATAATATTTAATACACATTTATTTTAAATTCACGATTTTATGGTGTATCTTTTGCGATTATTGTTATAGGCTTAACGGATTTCTGATAATATTGTGATAATATTCTGCACGTTGTGTATAGTAAGTTTCGGACACACAGTATCGAAAATTACATCGCGCTTCTAAATGTGAAATTTCGTCGACGAAAGGCTGACCAAAAATAACCAAAGTTCATCCTGTGCATCGAAGTTTCTTTCATGCAAGGTTCCTATCGTAAATGTTTTAGATTGCACAAAACGGATGATCGATCCGGGCTTATACGGCCGTACGTGGCCGATTAAGAGAGTCGGGGCTTTGAAAAGTTTAGAGCATCCCGTGTGTGTAAAATTATTCAGGAAAATTGATCTATATAAAATAGTATAAAGCTCGCAATTATATTGATCTTTAATAATCCCTTTCGAAGAAGAAAATCTTTAAAGATATATATAGTATAGATTTCAGGAAAAGATTTTAAATACGTCATTTTGTAACATGAGAGAGCAGACCATAAGAAATAGGAGAATATTAATTCTTAAGATAAAACTTTTTAATTTATACAGTAATATAATAAACGGTTTTAGAGTACTTCTATATATATCGTATTCAGACATTACATAATATTTCAGCGAAAGTCTAATTTCTCAAAACAAACTAAATATTTTTAGTTGCTCGTTTTACAATGCATTATAATTTATAATATAATAATAAAGATTGTATTGGTGGTATGATTTTTTCGCAAGTAATTATTATCCGGATGCAGATGGTAATTATTGTGCTCGAAACTACACGATATCTCCATCGCGAAACCTAGCAAAGTATTTGAAACAGGAATAGTTGGGAAATAGTGGGAAATGACTGCCCGTAACGCAGGTTGCAACAGCACGGTGTTGCGAACTGTACGCGCCACGTATTTTTCTAAAAGTGCTTCAGAAACAACCATTATTCCCTCGTCTTTATCGTCGACAGCAATTATCAGTGTCTGAATCGCTTTTATTCGTCGAAAGATTTTCGTTGGCAACTAGAAAAAAAGCAGTTAATATTGAATTATGGTATTTTCTAATATTGAAGAATGGTATTTTCTTTGACGTTTGATTTGAATTTGAAAAATGTCATCGGCGTGTTATTGCGTTTGATATAAAAATTTCTTTTTAAAAATGCAACACATAATCAAGCATTTTTTTCATTTTATATTTAAAAATTATATTTTAATTATTAAATACAGTTTTTATATTCATATACATATGTGAAAGAGATAAAATACGCAAATAATGGCATTTTTTAATCAATTTTTTCAAACATCTTATAATGATATATTAGTGTGATAATAAAAGAAAATATCATTAATAAATAAAGTCATCAAATAAGTAAGCACTGTGTACATAATTATTTAAATATTATTATTCTGGAATAACAAAAAATAAAAAATTTTGTATTTTTTATATTATTAATTTACAAAATTTAGATTTATTCTTGTTGTTCTTCTGATATATTTAAATAATGGAAGGGAATATTCAATACGCTCAGCAGTGTACTTTCTTTTTTCATTCTTTTATAAAATTTTTTGCGTGCAAGTACTCCGTGTTCCGTTTTTGTGAGTCAGTTTGAAGTACGATAATGAAAGGTGAAACTGTGTTCGACTTTACCCGAGGTGTTCAAAGTGAAGGGAACACGGTAACGATCTCGTTTCGAAGATTTGGATTGTTAGACCTTTCACAAAAGAGAAGAAAATTGCTAGATGCCACGCAGGCTTTAAAGAATCGTATGAATCATGGTAAAAATATTAATTTAAAGAAAAGTATTGAATGAATTAGAAGCATAATGATATATGTGAAATTAATACATAAAAATAATATTACACAAAATATTTTTATATACTAGAACACTATAAGCGCGCGCTATTTATTTTGTTTGTGTGTATAATTATTTACATATTAAAACTCTAGTTCTTCTAGTTTTTTCAAAATCAATTAAATTAAAATTACACACATTTAAGAGTAAAAAAAATTTTGATTTAATGGATATACAAATTTATTGTTTATTTATTTAAATTGAATTTGAAATGGTATCGGAATTGTGTAAGTGATTAAATTGCACTTGGTCAATTGGATTTTTACGAATAAGAGTCGACGAATAAAAGAATTCAAAGGCAAATCTACCAGCGATTGAAACGCTGGATTGCTGCTGCCACGAAAAACCAGGAGAAATCACCCACTTGAATGAATAGTACCAAGCTTCAAAGTACTCTTTCTTGCTTCCCAACCAGGATGGCTTGTCATGACTTTTCATGGCACGATTCTTACGAAAACTTCTTTATTTTTATTTTTGCGAAGTTGGCTTGTTGATATGAAAATCGAGGTATATTTGCGCAAACATTAATCTTTGTTTTCTATAAAGTATGATTCGAGTGTTTGGCAACGAAAATTTCTAAAAAATGAAAATAAATTTGCTTTATGCATATTATGCATAAGTTTTAA
Source organism: Formica exsecta (assembly GCF_003651465.1). NCBI lineage: Eukaryota > Metazoa > Arthropoda > Insecta > Hymenoptera > Formicidae > Formica > Formica exsecta. Next base: position 424,235 of record NW_021851451.1, on the reverse strand, counting down.
GATAAAAAATCTTGAGTTTTAATTTTATAATTATATATTTTTATTATTATAATTTATATTTTATGCAAGGTTCCTATCGTAAATGTTTTAGATTGCACAAAACGGATGATCGATCCGGGCTTATACGGCCGTACGTGGCCGATTAAGAGAGTCGGGGCTTTGAAAAGTTTAGAGCATCCCGTGTGTGTAAAATTATTGAGTATACGCGTTAGAAATATAAAACAAAATATATATTTTTTTTTTTGGTCATATAACTTTGAGTTATTATTTCGTGAAAAGATCAATGAATTTATCTTAACATGATATAAAAAACGTTTTTGTTGAATTTGATTTTTGTGTTTAATCCATTTTTTTAAATTGTATTATAAATTTTTCAATAAAAATAAAAAAAAATTATTAATGGAGATAGTTGAATAGAATCTGTAATACGTTCTTTGCACACATATATTTTTCTATATACAAAATATTTTTTTATATTTATTTTTAAAAAATTGGTATTCTCTGAAATATATTCTTACAACAATTTAATAATAATTATGATTTCTATTTTTATCTCTCACTTTGGATTCTTACATGAAGTACTAAAAATATCTTTTTTTATAAAATTCATAGCCTTTTCAGAAAAGAATTTTATGATATCATTAAATTAAATTTAGTGGTTCTATGTTTTTAATTGTCTATCACGTAGCATCTTTTTTATTAAAAATTATACTATTAGTGTCGGAGGAATTATCACTACAAATTAAGCATAATAGCTACCAGCACATAGTGTGTTTTATTTTCGCGATGCTTAACAAGAGGCTATTGTTCCATCAACTACAATTCAGTTGCCGCTAGTCAATCATACTCTGCTCTACACCCGTCGTCGATTATGCTGACAAGAAATAATAATCGGTGGCTCTTGTGTTCCTGCTGCGCATGGATCCTCAAATTAATCTCGAGGAGAATCTAATTAGTTAGCGAACAATGGCACTGTGATGCGAGACAGAAACGCGGGGATGCGGAAACCGCGTCGATCAGTCATTTACAGACCGTCAGGTACTAACGTCGATTACTCTTGCCGAGTGCACTTAATCTACGATATATATTGTTAAGCATCAATCGCGGCAGCGCGGAATGTTACATCGCGCAGTGATAATCGATAATCGCAGCGTTCCGCCAACGCGCATGATGGATCTCGCCAGAAGATTCGATTATCTGCTCCATTTTTTGGTAGCGCGACCAATCATTCATCGGCCAATGAATCATCTTCATACTCTTATGAAATATTTTGCACGCCGATAAATTTTTTTCGCGAGTTTAGTAAAAAAACACATTTTTAAGGCTGCGTGACCTGTAAGCTTAATACGCTTCGAAATTTTCGTGTAAATTAAAAAAAAGTTGAGCTTTTAAACTCTTTATTGTGGATTGAAATTGCGATATTTTTACTATTAAAACTTCGCTAATTGTATTTTAGTAATTCAGTTTAAAAAAGAATATGCAATATATAGGTCTTTTATGTACAGAAAGAGTTGTAAAATGTCTTTTTGTACATTTCGATCAATTTTGTTGAATATTTTTATGCCAGTAGAAAAATAGAAATTATATAGGAATGGTTTTTTTAAAACGACTAAATTTTAATAAAACCGTTTTATAGGAAAATACTACATCTTTCGCGTAAAGTTTCTGTTGTTCAGTAACATCGCATTAACTACGTTACACCGCAAACATCCCATGTTATTTTAGAATTTCCAGTACCCGATTTCCAGTAGTGCAGTCGAGTATATGGTCGGACACGCGAGAGTCGGCGTTCGCGCTCGATTGCCGGCCGTGCCGATAGCTTGCAGTGCTCGACAAGCATATCGATGGTTTTACATCTGGGTCCCTTGCAGTCATTTCATTCAATATCGCCGAAGGTTTCGTGCTCGACGCGAGCGAGCGTAGTATTTTTTATACTGATCAAACATGGTCGTTTCGGTCGATCGTGGATGATCATATGTCGCTCTGCTGGTCGAAACAAAACAGCACAATTTTCAACATGCCGACTGGTCTCTATTTTTCTCTTTCTCTCTTTATTTCAACGTTTGTTCTCTATACTTGCATATTCGAGTACGAGAAAAGCATTGTAGATTTAACTGAATATTTAATGTGACCACTGTTGTGTGTAATGCGAATTTATTAAAAAAGCGTGACAAGAGCAATTTACGCGCGCGTTAATTAGCATGCAAGAATTATAAATTTCTGATGTATTTTTTTTTATTTTTTTTATTTCTCTTTTAATTTTTTTTTTTACTTATATGTTGCATTATTATTTCAATCTTTTATAGTTAAATTTATAATCAATGTATTCAATTTATTATTTTAAAGAACATGCAAATTAATTTTAAAAAGAACATATTAGATCGGAAAATTTTGCGAGAATTTAATTTCTTTTTACAAATGCTTGAATATGGTTCATATAGGCGGAAAGAAATTTGAGATGCGGAAGTTTGAATTTATATACGACGTTCTAGACTTTACGCTCGTTTCAGCCGCAGTTCCCCAATTTTATGGAAATTCGTGGAACTCTCATATTGGTGGAAACAAGATGACGTAGAAGATTTAGCAAGTCTGTAATATAGTTGATTGTAACTTTCTTGTGGAAACTCTGGCGAGCAAATATATAATAGCAAAATTAATTTATTTCAACAATTGCATTAAACAGTTGCATAAATCAGAGTTGAAACGTTTGTGATACAAACAACATAAAAAAGATATAAATTGCAATACAAAATATATAACTGAAAATTAAATGATACGAATCGCTAATAGCAACCGATACAATTTTTCTATCCATGGAATGTTATGTTGCGCTACGTCATTTTTCATCGATCAATCTTTATTTGAAGCTTTGAAAGAGACCATCAATGGAGTAATGTGAAATTTACAGCCCGGTGCGAGCACTATTGTTGCGATTTAACGCGCTATTTGCCGAACAAAAAACTGAGAAATACTAATTCTTCCTCAATTTTGTTTTATTCCAGTTAATTTAAAAAATGATTTGATTCATTTTGTTCGGTCGTGATCATTAAGCGCTATTACAGCTGTAATTAATTTAGTAACTTTGATTTATATTTTTGTTATTGATAAATTTTTGATATGCGAAATTATACATAAGCGTGTATGATGTGCGAACTTTCTTTTACATCGGCAAACTTCTTCGTTACCGCAATTTTTTTTAGAACGGGAGAAACTTACGGGCAAGTTTATATCTCACGTAGCCGGTTTTGAGGATTATGGAGAAAGATATGTTAGCTTACTTTGAGATATATAACGGTAGCTTTGCAGTTACGCCTTACTTTGAACATCCCTAAGTCTTAATGGAGTTTAAATGACTTTAACGTCGCTACGATCATGTTACGTACTTTGTGTAGGTAAAACGCAACATTATGCGTTCATAAACAGTCTTCAGGATTTGTTCGTTAAGGTTTTGATCGCGGGCGTGCTGAAAATTTTCTTAAGAACACCAGCTACACTATAATATAAAGCTGACTCGACAAAAAATCCAAGACTAGAATGGAAGCCATAATAAAGCAGCCCATTCTGTAATGTCGTCTTTCTTCTCCGTCGTCGCCGTTATCATCGTCGTTGTATTTTCTCAACGTGACCTGTCTCTTCGTTTTTTAATCTATCCTCCATCTCGACCCTTTTAGAGGCAAATTTGCTTCAAATTGCTCCTGAAAATCTCATTTCCACTATCTCTATTTGAGAGATTCTTGTCAAAAAAGAAAAGAATTATACGCCCTTATGGAGAATACATGAACTGCCTCCGACGTAGTGCGCGATAAAGCGCGCCGGAAAGGGCGGCGGAGCGAAGGATCAGGAATGAAACAAGAAAAGCAAGACAAAAATACGGCGTAGAAAGGATGAGAAGACGCGACCGCTATTTTCCGCTCTTTGAAGATCGTTGATATAAAGCTTCCTCGAACGATGTTTTCGTGGTATATGAATCGTATCACGTGAACCGTGCCTGCGGTTAAAATTACGAAGCAGGTTGTGAACGTCGATAGAATGTACGTGTATGTGGAGCGAGATATTCAAATTGCTCTTTCTTAGAGTTTGCTCCTTCAAGAAGAAATTCTTCATACGCGAAAAGTGCTTCGAGCCGCGTATTTGTGTTTTATTACTGAATCTGATATGTGAAACCATCGATACAACGTAATCCTGAGAATTTATCCAATAACGTTTTTTATTACATATTACAAGAATCAAATGGTTGGATGGAATTTTTTAATTTAATTTGAGAAACGAAAAAGGAAAAGGCTCTACCATTTTTAAATTTTATTTAATATATTAGTGATTAAATTTAAAAGCTTCGTAATAAATAAATTTTACTTATGCATCATGAGAATTGCCATCATGACATTTATTTATGGATATTCTGGAAATCATTGACATTTACTAATAACCTTAAAGGAGAACCGTCGAAAACCGGAGACTCGAAGGACTTGGAGCGCGCAAAGTTATATCGATCTTATTTCGTTATTAAAGTCCCATAACAACTTATAAAAATCGCTGCCGTATATTATATGTTTGTCACGTCTCATCTTTTATTACGGAGGATCTCGCCAAGGAAACGACATAAATTAGATGTCCTAATTAAGAGTATAGCCACTCCACGTTGAAGATCAGCAAGGAATTGGGATGGGAAACCTCGACATGAAGACGTAGTTTTCTCCCCAGAATGAAGAGACCTAACCAGAAATAGGGCCTTCGGGAAAGAATGACATTAACCGTCGCCTGAATGTTCGGCGAGCTAGTTATCCGGTATTCAGAAGAAACTCAAGGGAGTACGTACGAGGGGCCAAGAATTCGTATTTTAACGGATTAACCCATCTGCGAAAAAGAAAATATGCTTGATAGCGGCGCTAAACATCAATGGGCAAGCACCGCGATAGCGATTTGATAACCAGCAGAAAGTTTTCTAGATTCTTTAATCTAGATTCTGAAACCTTCATTATTCAGTGTGTATAAAACGCGGTAGTATTTTCACGAAAAATCATATTAACGAATATATTGTAAAATAATAGCGCAGTAATTTTTTCTCAAAAACTTTTCCTGCGACGTTTTTTTCATTAAAGGTTCTCTTGATTAATATATATAATCAACATTTTATTTTTAAATAAAATTGAAATTTTTTTGATTAAATTGACTCGGATAGTTTTCTACGTCAATGTTAACATCAAACTTATTTCGTCATATGATCGACGTAGAATAATTTATTCTATCGATTATCGGCTTGAGTGCCATAACCGGTGCGTGTGAACGACACGCTAAAACTCAGTTAAAATCACTGACGACGCGGCAAAAATTTTTAATACTCAACCTGTCAAGCACGGACGGCGCGTGAAAATCCATTAAAATTTCCGAGCGCCATTAAAAACGACGATGTAACTGTTTTCCTAGCAAGATGTCGAGAGCTCTCACGCTATTAATATTTTCGTAACGCGATTACTTCTTTTTTTATCAGAAAATCACTTCGCATTTTTATAAGATTGCTCGGGATACAAATTGTTTTCGCAAAATGAAAGATGAGCGCACGCAATTTTTCTCACTGTTTGCATTTTAATATATAGTATAAAAAATTTAGATAAATAGTAGTATCAAGCTGACGCATTTTCTTCACTGATCGAAGTTTTTAATATGAAATTCTAATCAATAATGTGTAATTCTATTTATTTAATTTATTAATTTCACACTTTTTCTTGTATTAATTTAATTTTTCTATATCTTTCAACTTTACATATATGTGTGTAATATTTTTGCAAAAAAATTTTTATATCATCATTGATAATATAAAATGATTTATTTTTCATATAATTCATTTTTTGTATGTGTCACACTAGCCTTTGTTTTTCTGAAACAAACTCATTTCTCTCGTTTGTGCTCGTTTTACAGGTTTTGTCGTGCGTAATTTCGAACGAAATCGCTCTGTCGCCACATCTTCTTGTAAGGAACAACCTGTAAGAACAACCACCATCAATCTCGATTGCGTGAACGAGAGTTTGCGAACTGGTCGATCGTGCCTGATTTGAAAGTTACGGAATTCGAAAGACTTTGTTGCCTGAACGAGAATAAAGATATCACATTGAATAATGCTTTGGAGTGGAAATTGACGTATGCAAATAATGCCTCATTGTTCAGCTTTCTCAATTATATATCGTACGATGCATTCCGACTAGCTTAAATTACATCTTAGAGTTTGCATTTCTTAAGTGTAAATTTGCCAATTTGGAGTTACAGATTGTTCCTTACATTGTTAAATTCCCATTTATAGAGCATGTAGAAAAATAATGTGTGAAGATTTTTGTTATATAATATAAATCAACTCCATCAATTATTAGGAAATTAATTATAGTCCACATATTATTTGAAATATGATAATTTAAAACATTTTCAATTAGACGAGTTATAAATACTATACATATATCTGTACATATTTTGTTTTGTCAAATTACTTTAGCCTTTTTTTTTCATTTCATCTTTACATGATACATTTAGTCATTCGTTATATGTTTGGCATTGGTGCGAGATATAATTGTTTGGTTGATGGTTTCTTTATGGTCATTTTCGGATCTAATCATTAATATTACGACGATTCTCAGTCAGTTTCTTGCGGAATTTTCCAAATTGTTGTCACACTGTACCATAAAGAATTCTTGATATTGTTGCGGAATTTGACGACATTGAGAGATTAAAAATTTGCAGTTATTAATGATATAGTTCTAAAAATTTGATTGTTGATTCATGCTCTAAATCTTATGAATATTCAAAGAAGAGATACTCATTTATCAAATATAATTAATTATAAATATTACTTCTCTTCTTTCATTTGCTTAATTTCTTTTCCCTTTTATTTCTATCTTTATTCTATTTTTTTCTCGGTATATTGTTTTATTATTTTTTTTTCTCTTTAATTATAGTATTTAGTTTTCTTTCTCTTTAATAATATCTCTTGATTTATTTTTTACTCAATTTTTTACTGTCGTATATTTCTGTTTTTTCATGATTCTTTCTTTATCTGTTTAATTAAATTGATCATTTATTTTTTCAGTATTATGATTTATATTGTACGATATTGTATTGATATTATACGATATTTTAATATCTAGTTTATTTTCTCTTTCTATTTGTATTTACTTCTTTGGAGTTTTTATATTTTCTTTCAATATTCTGTATTTTGTCCTTTGAGTTCTTATCATTCTTCGTAATGTTGTTAAAATTTATTTTATATTCTGCGATATATGAAAAGGAATGTGTTGTATTCACAAATTATTTGTCGTAAAATTGTTTAGACTATAAATAATAAATACTATCTAATTGTAAGCATCTTATTATGATAGCACATTTTGAACAACTTGAACACCATTGAAAATAATCGCAACATTTGTAGCTTAAAATTTGTCAAATTGGAGAAAATGCGTACGGAAAATCTTCCGGAAGTATTAGGTGTCGTTGAAATGGGTAGTCTGACGAATATATTTCGAGTTCGAGGTCAAGCAGCCCCTTTTACGGGTGTTTCGCCATACATATTCGAGTAGCGTCCTTGCGGCTTGATCCGTCTAAAAGCGGCCGTCTTTGTAATGGAAATGTCTGTCGGCATTGCCTGCTACCGCGTTTCCTCGACGCGAAATCGTCGCGTTCGTGAACTCCCGAGATTCTCACGAGACATAAACATTCTTTTCAGAGAACGCGGATAGGCAGAAAAATGGTCGGTTGCGTCCCAGTAGAATTCAAATAACGGTTTTGCAGCAGTACGCGATGATGAACACACCCATTCTTGGACCAAAATAATGTCTCTCATTAAAATGACTTATTACATTAAAAATTGTCATGTCATAAGAAAGTTTAACTCCATGGAAGATATTAGTGCTGTGTAAAAAATGTAGATAGATATAAAAGTCAGACAAGAAATTTTTTTTTTTAAGAATAAATAAACTTTACACAGATTTTTATATCTTTTTTGGAAAATGTGTTTGCTATTAAATATATTAAATGAAAATAATATTAGTAAAATGCATTGTTATGAAATTTAACAAACTTTTTTTCTTATACAGAATTGATTTTTGTTTATTGTACAATTTTCCGTGTGCTCGGAACTAGTCGCAAAAATTTCAAATACTCGTTCAATACAAACATTCCAAGTCTTATTGGCACAATCCCTGTGAGATAGGAATGGATGCAGTCAACCGTAGATATTGCATGATTGCACTGTGACGCGTAGAATGTCTGTCATACCCGTCTGGACGTTTGTCAATCCAGTTATCAGGACAAAGGTTTGTCCGCCACCCACATAACTATTCCGTTTTTCTCTTATTTGTAGTCTGCATTCAGCTCATTCATATTTTGCAGGATAACTATCTGTTGTCCCATATATAATTACAAAAATATATAGATGTTTGTATTTCTTTTAAAAATATCTATTTTTGTGTATTTGAATTATATTATAATTATTTCCAATTTTTTTAGAGACTAGAATTATTAATGCTATTACGAAAAATTATATTAATTAAACCATACTCTTTTCAAATGTAGAATATCAAAAATAAAGATTGAAGAACTGTTCTTAATTTTTTTTACAAGATCTTGCAAGAACATTAGCTATTTTACGAACCGACATTCTTTGCCATGTGTTACATAACATTATCATTAAAGATATCTTTAATGTCTTGTACCTGCGAAGAGAGATATTTTGGAAAAATAGTGTTAAAACGTCTCTTCTCTTTATCTCCGAGATTATGCAAATCGACTCCCGATTCCGACTCGCCGTGGCACTTTTGCGAATGGAGTCGCGTCTTTTCGACAATGGACAAACAGGGGAACGGTCGAGATTTTCATGCGTCGACGACTCTAATTGCGCTCATGGCAAACATTTGCATTTCAAGGGGCTTCTGCTTACCTGCATAATGTTTGACACAGGTGCGCGCTCGAGTCAGTTCCAACTAGTGGGAACAAGTATAAGTGCCACAAGGGTACTCCTTGCGTGCTCGTGTATTACTACAACATACACATAGTACTCGCTAGTGATAAGCTACTCGGGGCTCAAACAGGTGCACTCGTTTAACAACGCGCAAGCCAACTGCAAAACTTCGATCGAGTGCAATACATTCTCGCGCTCCTCGTCCGTTTACGGTAAAGTGGACTTTTCAATTTCCGTGAATAGCGAGTTTTTTAAATTGCCGGATAATCGAGTGAATTTAACTATTATTAGATATAATTCTTCGGTGATTCATATTTGATTATAATGGCTTGTTATTAATGCGATAATTCTTGTTTAGCTTACTCTTGGCTCATTATGAGAGAATTACTGTTATTCAGCAATTGTTACATTAATGTGTAGCTCGACGAATATGCGTTATAGTTTATTCGATTAATGAATCAATCAACCTGCTATTACAAATGAATTTATAATCCATCAGCTGCAGTAAATTGCGTAGTGGTACGCTCTACTTTTAGAAGTGGTAATTTACCATACAATATATAGAATTTAGCATTTAATAATTTGTTATTTAGTATTATAATATATTATATATATTTTATTCTCCCCTTCGTTATTATATATTGTTAGATCGCGGATAATAAAGATTATGGGCATCGGGCAAAAGTAAACATCCGTTAAGCTATCTGTGTTTAAGACGTTTTTAGACAGCATTTTCTTTCCGCGAAGTGCGTTTTACGCGATGGAGTCGCAATTTTGCGCATTATATGTAACTAAGTGAAACTAGAGCACAAACGAGTCGACTGTAAACTACGATTAAAGTTCGAAATGCACCGTGCCGTACGGGCGTTATCAGTAACACCATTCGTAACAATGCAGCCTCCCTCCGTGTCCTACATTCTCCTGATAAAACGTGCCCATATTATTTCCTATATTGCCATTATGTCGCGGAAACAACTTATTATGTGTTCCAAGAAATTTAACTTCTTCTAAAAAATTTAAATATTTATTATTTTTTTTTAAATTTAAATATTTACAATTCTTTTCTTTTTCTTCCTCTCATGACATTAATAAACAATAATTTATTTTATTGATAATAATAATCATTATTTCTGTTAATGCTGTGTAATACTAGAGAAAAATAAATCTTTTCCTCGCGCGTGATATGTGGTAGAGATTCTCGAATTAAATTTAAAAAAATTGCATTTTTTTTACCGAGTATTGCAAATGCATGCTTCTGTTATAAATTCTTGCTTGTCATATGGGAACTCATGCGTGGAAATAGTTAGCTTGCACTAACTAGCGAGGTTAAAATTTCACCTGGTCTTCTTGCAAAGCTCTCTAAACGATTTACAGAAGCAACGAAGCGTGCACACATCCGATCGTCATCCTCCTCGTAGTTCTCTCGAGCATTGATTTTGTTGCGCCAATCAAGAGAGCTCAGCCCGTGCGCCACTGAAAAGGAGACAGAACGAGATAAAGCCCGGCTAGTCGGATCGGAATCCAGCGACTCGTGTAACTCCGGTGGAATCGAAAGGTAGTCGCTCGGAAGGAAATCTCGCGAACCCTCTTTCCCCTTTTCCGCATCCGCATCCACCTACCGTTCTCTCCGCGACCTCGTCCTTTTAGTTTGAACTTTTTCTTCTCGTTTCCTTTTTTTCTTTCAGCATTCAAGCGACGACTAAACCAACGACGAACGCATTGACGTCTTCGCGGTACGTCTGACCCTGACCCGATAGTTTCTACTTTGGGATTAATTTAGCTATTTCTTTTTGTTATCTCAATTATGCGTGCTTTCTCGCTCCACACACTGTATCAAAATTGTGCAATTAATCACGATAAATTAGGTCATCTTGGGCTATTAATACGTTATTATTAATACAGCGCTTACATTGACAATCGACATCTTAATTACACAAAATTAGAAAGTAATAATACGAGAAATATAAATTTTTATCACGTAGGTCTGGTTAAATTTTGCACCATTTAACTTCACTCATATATTATATATATTTTGTTTATATACATATATACTTTATATAATAGTTTTCTTACAAAGCACATTATAAATCTTAACGTTGCTCTCCTTAAAAAAAAA
>NW_021851451.1:408459-412864 GCF_003651465.1 Formica exsecta | reverse complement strand
AAAAAAAAAAAAAAAAAAATGCTTCTGTTAACTCAGATTCTCTTTTCAGAGCGTATTTATCATTTTTGATTTTACCCACTTTCGAAGTATCGTATGAAAATGAAATATTTTATCCGTTAGAATGTTTGCGTGCTTGTCATTGAGTAATCGCGTGCGACAGCAGAGAATATCGCGAGCGCGATTTAATCTTTTCACGCTTGGACGCGAATCGGTTCACCTGTCGTAATTTTAAGCGAAATGCCGGTGCTATTATGCGCAACGATACCTCAACTGTTGCATGCAAAGGATTAATTTCACGTGCCGACGCGAGAATCTTGTTTGCAATTTCTTGCCTCGTGGGTATTAGTACAGGACGAAATCTCCGGGCCTGAAATTTCTCTCCGACCCAATTCGCCCTAGGTACATACCAGCTGCATGATCCCGAGGGAGAACTAAAGTTCCAGTCATTTCTTGCCCGGCGGAGCAGGTCGCTGAGATGATCAATGTAATGCGACTTGCCTAAAAGTCCGTTCGCATTCGATATCAATCAAACACCTAATTCCAATGCCTCACACTGAAAGGACATACCAAGCCCGAAAATTTTACAAATCGATAAAATAATCGCCGTTAATTAATCGTAATCAAGTATTAGCTTGAATTAATTAACGCGAGAATTACGTAAGAATATCTCTCTCGTTTAGCAATATTATTTTCGCAAAAAGAAATATTCTTCTCGCAAACTTAATTGGATGTTATAACTCATTAGAATTAATTCTATGAGTAATATTGTTAATTTATCATTTAATGAGATTACCGAGAATTTTATGCTAGACGATTTAATTAATTTCGATATATTTATGACACTAAAATTTAATTTAAGAGATAATAAACACTAAATTATTTTTACAAGATTTTTACTAATATAATAAAACAATTATATATAAAATACCATTTTGTTTATAAATTAAATAATTTTAAAATTGGATATAAATAAAATAGTAAAAATAATGACGAATTAAGAATTGCATACCGAAGTTTTCGAGTAAAATTTAACTTATAGAATCCGGCAAAAAAATTTTGTATTATAAATGTTAATTGAAGCGAACAAACCTGCATTTCTGCTCAGATGGATTCGAAATACCTCAACTCCAGGGTTCTCCAGGAGTTCTATTGCCATCCTTATAACTTCTTACACTACCATTCGCATTAGTGCTGGCTTCATCGTGTAAGCACAAGGTTAGCAAATGTCCTAGAAGTCACGGCATAATACTGCCAGCTACTTTCCAGTCTGCACGAAACTTTCGGTGAATTTAGCGAACTAAAATTAATTAACGGCAGACAATGTTCATCTGCGAGTGCCAAATTGGCTTGCTCTGTTAACAATTACGAAAATTCAACAATGATCACATCGGACACTGAGCGTAAAATTGTGATGCAATCTTTAATTAATTGATGCAATATTATGAATAATTGTTCCTCCCAATTAGTTTCTTTAGCAATCGCAATTAAATTGCCATGGTGTAAATAAATAAATAACATGATGCCTATCTACGCTATGTTCCGAGTGTTCCAGTTCGATATAGTTTAGTAATTTTGCTCAACGCACGAAATTCTACACACACGAATCTTGTGTAATAAAAATATCAAACACAGTTTTCTATAATTGATTAAGCTCCGAAAAAAGAAATATGCCATCGTCCCTCAAACTTCAAGTGACTCTTGTGCGAAATCCGAGCCTGATAATCGAGAGAACAATGATAACCTTGAAGAATGAACAATTTCCTGAATTTTATGAATTATTTATCAAAGTATATACAAACATATTCTCTTTGTGCGATAATTATCCATACCGCATGAAATCCCTTTCATAATTAATCCAAAATAGTTGATAATTGAATAAATATATTATGTAATGTCTGTAATTTTTTTTTTTTTTACAAAAAGCATTTGCATTAATTTTTTATCGCGCAATTATCTTTTTTAGATATCTATCAATGTAGTAAATTTTTTGCCATATTATACTTAAATATTTTATTTCAAAATATCTATGTTAATAATACTATCGTGTGAACTATATTATTCTACAATATGTAAAACTGAATTTTGTCTATATGCAAATAATCCGTACCAATGCAAATCACAACAATATATGCTTGTACGGCACATATGTAAATTATGCAAAACGTACTATGAAAAAATTGGTGATTGGTTCTCGTGCAATATGGATCAATTTATGCATATCGTTGAACACAATTCAATCTTAACCGTATAAAGCGATACGAACCATTTAAATTTAATAACTTTTCGAGCTCTTACTATGAGATTTTCCTTATTAATATTATAGTTCGTACGCTAAATAAATAAATTTTTACGAGTATTGACGCGGAAAAATTATACGCAGTTATTTAATTATACTCGAAAAGTGCGTTCACGAAATACGTTGTTAATATTCGTTTGCATCATGTATAATATATTCAACAACATTAATACCCGATTTTTCGCTGCTCGCATATTAAGTATTTCATGATTTTATTTCTCGTGAAAATAGCGCTTTCAGAATCTTTTTTTGAAAGAAAATTTATAATTATATTTTATTAATATTCACACATATGTATGCGTGTGTCGATAGAATAACAATAATTACAAATTTAATTAATTCTTAATTTATTCTATTCTTTCTTTCGATTGTTATATGATTGTTAAATATACTAGTAGATCCAGGCGATATGTCACGAACAACCATTTAGGATTTATTGGCGAGTCTCCGAGCAAGAATACATGTCCATTTATAGTTTCATAAGCCTGAAGGGAGGACTTAATCTGATGTATACGATGAGGTAAATCTCTCTTTAATAATTGTCGAAGCTAAAGTTAGAATTTCCTAAAACTCATAGCAGCTTTGATCCACATAAACATATACATCATTAAAGTTTAAGCAAACTTTATAATTGGATGAATTTTGATGAAACAACTCTAAAACATGAGTTTTAATTATTGTTTGTTTAAGATATCTTGTAACAAATTTTCTGTATTTTAAAAGTTTTAAAAATATTTATGTAAAAGTTAGCGCGTGCACACTATCATATATTTAGACATGAAACGTGTATAGAATTTACGTGGTAATGGATGAAGTTGCACAATGCAAGATTCAATCATCTGTTAATCTCCAACACAAATATGCTTCTTCTCGAAGAGAAAGGAGCGAAGAAATTAACTCTAGTTGCGATCTTGATTCTCTTCTGCGCAGTTCAAATATATCCTCAGTGTATGAGATGAGCGACATAGAAGTGCTGCAGGTATATAAAATTTTGATTAAAAATATGATTATATATATCATTCTTCAATATTATCAAAGTTTTCTACTTGGATGTTGACATTTCAAAAATTTAATCAAAGTTTAATCTATAATGTCAATGCTACTTATACAGCGAGCTCTTTTGGAAATTGAATCGCCTGATGATCCTCAAGCTGCATTTAATCATTTCTTTGCCAAGACACCGATTCCGTACACATGCGAATGGAAGGAAGTCGATAGACAGTTGAAAATTTTGATGAAAAATGATCTTAATAGAATTAATCGTAAATTGTAAAATAATATTTAAAGAAGATGTATTGTTACTGCGCGCAATTTTTTACCGTTAGGATAGATATAACTACACATTCATTACGTTTTCTCGTGCTCGTAAGAAACTGACGGGTTGTTTAATGAGTAAGCCGGCGTGATACATTGGTCCGCGATAACATTCGAAGAGATGAGATACGTTATAAGAGAAGAAGAATGCTTTTAAACGAATCACCCATTTTCATTGCGCGATAGCGAAGGACGGGTATGAAGGAACGGAATGGCAGACTGTAACTTGGCCGTTTACGTTTATTCCTCTACGATACCGTTTCGTCCATTACGTCGCTGCAAATTCGTTGCAGGGAACGACCGGGTGAAATTTATTCCATTTTGCGATACACGTTCCTTGCGTTATTACATTTCCCGTTTGATTCCATGTGACTCGCTACTTTGTGTAAAATTGCCGCGAGATATACGTGTTCATTGAAAAGTGCTATAAAGGTCGAGAGGCCAGTCCGTATCGATCTCTAACTTGTCGCACGGTTTATTGAATCTGAGACATAGTCAGTTATTTGTTCAATTATATATAAACAGAAGAATTATCGAGTTTCGGACTTGATTGATTGAAAGTATTGCTTTCAAAGAGTTTAATGACGAAATATTCGAGAAAGACTATGTAGGCATAGCGTGCGGTGTACAGAGTTTAATTCAATCACTTGTATTTCCATGAAAGGAAGGCTAAATGGACTTCTCTTTATTTTGCGGGAGTAACTCGTTTCCCCGGAAATGGTAATCTCAAATTTATTCTTCGAGCGTGGACTGACTGACTGTTATTCTGCGGAAAACTCTTTTCCAGAGGGAAAG
>NW_021851451.1:375993-407267 GCF_003651465.1 Formica exsecta | reverse complement strand
GGGAAAGAGAGAGGTAGACTACAAAGTTGAGGAACGAAGTGTGCTCGCTCGCCTCGTTTTACGCACGTATGCACGTTGTTTTATCCCGTTCTCTGCTTGTTGAAATATAAAATAGCAGAACATTGCGCTATAGTAGCGCAGCAGTTATCTTGGGAACTTTACTGGTTGGTATGGTTAACTCCTGATTGGCCGCAGTGAACAGAAATTCGGTTTAATTAATTGCTCGTAGAATTATTTGATCAAGTTAGCAAGCAAAATTGGTGGACGTTGGGAAGTTCAAGAATAATTGGTTGACCAAGCAAACCCGTAGACGAGAAAGAAAGTACACATGCCATTCAGGAATTAAGCGGTCCCATAAACGAATCGATATCTAGTTCCTTGTTTACTGTGGTTTAATTGCGTATGCTTACATCGTTAATTTGTTATGTTTTCGCGGATGCAATCAGAATTGTCTCTCTCGATGAAGTAATATTTCATTATTCTTGTTCATTTCACAAAACGTTTATTGCCGATATAAATGTATTTTTTAATTGTTTATTGCGATATCAGTTCAGTTACGCGATACGAAAATCGCGCTAATTAATTGCAACGGATGCCGTTCTTTTGAAAAATGAGTTTAAATTTCGGCGTAATTAATTTTGTCCGAGAGAGAATTAAAATTACCTGCTTTACAAATATTTTAAAATCAAAATGTTTTTGCAAAATTTACAGTGCGAATTATTTTCATAAAATTATTTTTTAATCGATGATAGAGTACAATCTCCGAAAATGCTACAATTTTAATTTTTCATCGTGAGATAAATTGTAATCATAACATTACAACAGAGAGCAATTTGAGAGCCGGAAAAGAAGAGGATTTTTTGATTTTCTTGAGTATATTCATTGATAGTGGGTAGTTTAATTAACGAGTCTGCTTGCGGGGGCGTAATTAATTTCTACGATTTCTCGCAATGTTTGCGCGCCTTTGGCATTTATTCAGGACGCGAAGGAGCAATGACGGCGAGAGCCCGAACGGTCGAGAGGAAAGTAGCTCGAATGGTGGACATATTCAGCACCGTCGTCGGGTGGAAATTGCTTTTCCTATTCGCTGTACAACAATTCGTGCGCGCGTATGCGTTACGCACACACATAAACGTCCGAGACCCTGTTATTTTCAGTATATGCGATACCATCTAGCGCGCACAAATAGAATCCGCAAATCTTTCCCTTCTCTTTTCGTCGTCTGCTCAAATATATATGTATATACGTGTCGCCTCTCTTTTCTCGCCTTTTTTATTTCTCTTCGTGATTGTATTTTCTTATGAGAAAGTGCTACCCGTTGCCTCAATATTGCAGTCGTCAATTCGCGCAGTCAGCTTGATTACGCGATTTCGTAAATGGATTTCATCACAATTTTGTCTTTTTCTCTTGTCGCTAATTAATATACGTAAAAACTGAGCTTTAATAATGTATTCAGTTTTATAAGACTTGAGTAAAGATAATATTTATAAGAAAATAAATATAGAGACAAAACTAAAAAAAACTCGAATACGAAATTTACAGATAGATATATTTGCGCTTATATTGTATAATTATTTACTTTACACATCGTGTGCCGCAAAAATCAGTTGACATTTGGTATAGGAGGATATTATATATAAATACACTTTACACATTTCTTTGAAAATCATCGTAGAAAAGATGATTGAAAAGATCTGAGAAAAAAAAATCGCAAAAATATCTAAATCTTCGCTTTTCTTTTCCTTGCTAGTCATCGCCGCATGATTTTTTTCTTTTCATTTGTCCACTATCTTCGATTTTCTTCTCCATAGCGACGAAAATCTTTCCCGATAAATTGAATAGCTTTGCGAGCAGGATAAAAGCATCTATAATAAGGTCTTGCCGGCTTATTGAAAGTTAGATTTCCGCACGTCTTCCCAATGTCAATGTAAGGATCAAACTAAATTGATAAGAAAGTCTCTACGCGAAAGAAATCAGAAATTACGTTTAGCGATAAAAAAATTTGTTAAGTTGCTTATACAAAAAAAAATAGGATACCAAATTGAATGAAAGTTTTTTCAACGACTGTACCAGATATTTTTGTAACCAATTTACTTTTTAGGATTTTAAGATTACGCGAAGCAAATCTGTCCATAAAAAAATTTTTTACAAATGCTTTTATCTCGCATGATTTTTTATGCAATTTATCCTTTTATTTATACGATAATTCGATTTATAGAAAGCAATGTAACTTTGCTCCATCATCACATTATCTGATATAATATGGTAGATAAAGCTTCCACATAATAGAAATTTCATTTGAATCGAAATTGCATGGATCGCACACCTATTTCTTAAGGCATTCTAGGAAGGAGAACCTTTCTCCTTCCTATAGTAAAGCATCGTCATTGTTTGGCGTATGAAACGCAAGCAGCGATTAGAGATCCGCTCTGACGTCAATAGCACCGAAAAGTGGCTGCTGCAACTAAAGCAACATCCGCACTGCAACGATGGTGTACGCAGATAGCTTCGGGTCGAGCGATAACGGCGTCCCATTGTGCAAACATCGATCGATAGGGATACGCACAGGTGTATGCATTTCGACCGATGCGATAGTGAAAGGACGAATTGCAAACATAAAAACAATAAAAGTGGGAAAAACATTGGCCAACCATATGTACCGAAAGCTAAATTAATCCTTCGAGATTGAACATGCGCCGGGTTTTATGTTTGCTTTATTTATTTGTTTGTTTAATTAAGTTTCGTGTCGCTGATCGTCAAACTAGGAATACATTTCCGTTATTAATTCGTACAGAATTTCTATGTGTAGAATTAATCCAGAGAAATTGTTGCCAGGTTTCTTTAAATTACGATTTATAATATTCAGAGTTTATTTTTTTCTTTTTTTTCTTAGTTTCTGATTATCTTTTTGATTGAATGATTGATTAAATTGATAATATAATTTATTATTTATCATTATGAAAAAAGTTGGTAATTTGAACTTTAAAATCATAAGTAAAACGTCTAAGGAACGTGCAATAATAAATTCTCCGATCATAATGAGTATATTCTCATGTATACGATAAATTGACAAATGATATCAAACTAACTATGATTGATACGATATATAGATTCGAATAAATTAGAAATTGAGAATGGAAGAAATTATTTATGTAGATATTAAAAATAGACCAATTTTCTCTTCTTTTTATTATGTAGAAACTTTTACAGAATTATAGCTTTTATATAAAAATCTTTTTCTCTAATTTTCTCTTGTTTAAATCATTTAAATAAACAAACAAAATTACGTAATTAATCGTGTAATTCAAATTTTACGCGATTAATAAGCTAATATACGAATGACAAATTTTTAATCTCAGAATTGCTTCACCGGCGCCTGATGCTATATCTTTAGGGCTTCTTCTCTTTTCAGGTTGTTAAGGTCGTCAGAATCCGTTGACACACATGCGTGACATTTTGTGGACGGCATTTCCGAATTTCACGATCGAAAAAAAGCTCGTTTCGCACGAGATTCATACTGCGATCCAACAAAAAATAGCAACGATAACTTCGAGCAAGGATTAAGCGGAAAAATACAGAATCAATTGATGGCATTGACGCGAATGGGATAATATATCTTAATCGTTCTTACTTAGTGTTGTCACGTTATCACGTCACTTGATCTCGAGAGTATTTTTCTATAGTGTGCTGAATTGAACGTGATTTACAGAATTGGATAAAATCTTTCAATAAATATATGGAACTATACGGATAATATGGCGGAACATAAACTTTTCATTATATAAGAGTGCAACAATAATTTTAGAAATATTACTTTTTTTTATTTTAATTGCTTAATGCACTTTGATATTATAGCTATTGATTGGAGATTAAAGTTGATTGCCGCTACAGCTGCTTATTAGGTTATTATCGAACTTTAATACCATCAACTTTAAAGTACTTTAAATTGGACTTCGTAGCATTATTATTAGTGAGATTAAACTTTGATAATATTGAATTCCACAATATAAATAAACACAAAAGTTTTGCAATAGAACTACATATAGCAACAAATTGAATAATAGTAAAAATCTTGTCTCGTAAAATTATTAAACGTTTGAAAAAATTTGATTTAAAATCGCGAATTTATTTTTATTTGTTTTGCAATTGAATATCGATTGTAGATTTCTAATCATTTAATTCTACTTTTTATATTCACAAAACCGTCAAACAGTGATGTCGCAATCTTACGTGCTTATTAGTGGCTAAATCGTGAGTATCTCGCATAATTTCTTCTGGGTCGGGGCCGGAGTCTCTCTAGGGCTATTCCATTTTATTCAGCGAGCGTATAAGGGAAGTTACAGGGCTGTTGAGTTTCGGTCGCGGCATCGTAAAAGTAAAATGCCGCCGAGCCGACGTGCTAAAAAAGCAGTTATTCGTACAATTTTAGTAAGTGAACTTTACGTTCTCGTAAAGCGCAGATATTGAGACGGTACTTTCAATCTAATTATAATTTTCCATTCGAAAGTCAAGGTATATAAATTGAAAGCGTTCCAAAAGCTGAAATAACAAAAGACCCGTGCGCAATGCATAGCGCAACATCGACACCCGACATTTTTAAGAGCACAAAAGAGTATGACGTAAAATCACAATGTTACTTATTAATTCAGTTTTCTTTGAAGTCGATAGTACTGTATGGGAAGTGAATATTTTAATATCCATGTGTGAACTATGGAAGTAATCGTCCAACTAATTCTTGGCGTTCAGTCGTAATTCTGGGATAATGTGCACCTGGCGTCCAACTCGGTCAGTATGGTGGCAAAAAATTTATATAAAGTTAGAGCTTGATATTCAGCTGGAATATTCTGCTCTGCTATTGGCAAGTGCTAAAGCGGTATATCATCACTGAAGCGGAATTTTACTTGCTCGATTATTGTTTAACGGGAAATTATGATGGAATATGCATTCTGTACAGTGCGTTTCATATTTTGGGGAACAACTGCATCAGGATCTGCAAAACCGCGTTATGTCACCTCGGAACCGTCGAATCAATAGAGCTCCCCGACTGGCGGCGGTTAACTATTTGCATTGCCACAAATGTGGATCCGTGCTTGCGTAGGCGGACATCATACGTTAGAATTGACATTCGCGCATACGCACGCACGCCAATCTGGATCTATTATGTTCAATTTACGTACATGCGTCTTCTTCCCGCGAATTTCGCGAGAAACATTTAGCAATGGACTTTTGTGATCTGGAGATTTGTAAAATTTGGAGATGCGAAATTTTCCTAAATATTAATTGCGCGAATTTCTTTACGTAAATCTGCACAATTAATGTGCACGTAGTCGCAAGTTGGGAGGTGACTTTTTTTTCTATCCGCGCGCGCGCGCGATAAACGGAAATCCCCGACTGCCGAGTGGATTACGGCGTAATCCTTCCGCGACATTCGAAAATCTGCCGCAACGGCGTATTATCCTAGATCTCTCTTTATCGTTCTATACGTAATTTTATACAGAAGTGAGTAATCCCTTCTATCACAAGTGATTAGGATTCTCATATTCCATCTTTTTACTTTGTTTTCGTGATAAAGTGCTTCGCTTCGTAAAAATTTTGTGACATTGTAAACATATATGTACATTGACATATTAAGGGGATATATGTATATATATATATAATTTTTATTTTAATATAGTTATCATTATCAGCTATTTTTGATTGAAATTATAAAGTGTTATATTGACAAGACAAAAGTTGCACTAATATATATAATCGCTAATGATTTAAGACATATTAAAAATTTCTTTATGAATTTTATGATTATTTGAAAGTTGTGGTATTTTTATTGTGTGATTCTTTCATTAAGTTATAAAAGCTATAGACAGTAGCGATTTTTTTCCTCGGAATTTAAAGTTTTACAATTCTAAGATAGATTTCAATATAATCTACTTCTGTTTGATAGTTTTACCCACAGAAAGAAAGATATATATGTATGTCTTTATTTTTTTATCTGTCCGTAAATTCGGGAATGGATAGAACTCGGAGAGGGTCTGCAGAGTCGAAATTAGTTCCCAGGATAGCGTCACGCCACGTCCGTGACGTACCAACCCGTCCGAGAACATTTTACTTCTCTGTGTTCCATAGGATCAGTTATTCGTGGCACGAAGTCACGTATTTAAGCGGTCGCAAACGGTTCCGAGGTTGTACTATTGTAAAAAATTCGGATGTGACATTGCCAGAGAAAAATGGGTCGCACGAGCCTTGAGTATTCGTAAGCGTTGCTCTGTAATATTTTGAGGCAATATTTTGTCATTCTTGTTTACGCGAAATTACACAATTCTTTACGTGCTGCTCGGACTTCAAAATTATATTTTGTTTTCGTCCTTTGATTAAACATGTCTATATGAAAGAAATACCAAATAATTTTTTTCTATAAATAAATTCTCATTTTTGATAGTTTCATTAATTACTTTGTCCTGCAATGCTATTACTTTAAATAAAAATTTAGTTTCTACATATATATATATATATATAAAAGAAGCACAGAAAAAAAGCTTCGAGTATTTGAAATGATATTGAATGGCATGATGTTAGCAAGATTGTAAATGCAAACATGTGCATTGAAAGTCATGTTGAATTATCAGAGCGTTCCAGTCGATCCGTTGGCGATGCGCCTGGACTAAGGTTCGTCACTAATAAGATTGCTGGAACACAGTCAATGAGCAGTAACGAAGCAGCTTGAAACTGCTTTAGGGAAATCGGCATAAATGGAACAGCGACTGCAAACTGACGCGTCCATTGTTAAGCGGCTGTAATCAATATGCCTGGAGTACGTATTAAATTGGCACGTGAGAGGCTTAGAGAGAATGCGGATCAATCTGAGATTACGCTCACGATATGTATGTTGAAATGACTAAATCAATTATTTATTCGCTAAACTCTTGATTTGCAATATTCTTTTATATCACAAACTAAAATTCAAAATAGAATTAGAATTTTTCGTCATTTCTTTGAAATTCAAATTCCTTTAAAAACAAGATTTATTATATTAGCTTCTTGAGAAATATATTAATATAAAATATAAAAAGAATTTTATGAGATTTTATCCACAAATATGTATTCCAGTAATTTGAAGAAATTAGATTATTCTTGACGCAATTTCTCATTCTCCCATCTTTAATAATTAATATAAAATTATAACAACCGATTATTATTTTGTGATCGAGAAATAAAAGCGAAAAAAGTGTGACAGCTCAGGAATGGAATAGTTCGCCTTAGATTACAGAATTACTAATTATCGAAAGCATTTTATTCATGAAACTTTGCGGGCGAGTGCGCCGTCATGACGAATATTCTTCGATTAGAATGTTTTTTCCGCATATCGAAGCTTTATTTTGTTTCGCGAGGTTTACGGAGATTACTTTTGCGTTCGCATGGTAACCAGACGCAATTTGACGACTACACGTTGTACACGCGACAAATGCATAATGTGACCGACTTGCATATGCATGAAGTGACGGAACGTATTGCACATGTACAACGCACACGAACTATACTACAATATATGCGCACCGCGGCCCACAAGAGAACAAACACAAACGACAAGACAAACAACTGTGCGGCCACGAAACGTCGGATCCGTTTTGGAACATTAGAACGTTGTAATTTAAGTTTTATTGCAACCGTTGCCGCAACGGTAATGATAAAATAAAAGATCCTCTCTACGTGCAACTTTATTAATTCTGTAGTCGAATAGTCATTTCCTTCTTCATTATTTCACGATGAATACGCATTCAACGTGTAACAAACGTTCAGTGCATAACAAATGATTTTTGCTTATCTATAAGAAATGTATATATGTATATATATTTGTCATTTTTTCCATAACTGCTTCATCGTTCTGTCAAAATGCATGTGGACGTGAAAATTTTATGTTTTCAGAGTTATCTGTCACGGCAACATTGACGTGGCCAAAATACTTTCCGCGATTGTCAGGTACGAATTGAAGCACGCATGAATAACGCATTGGTGGGAAATATTAGTCATAAATTTTCTCTCACGGTCGAAAAATCCTTTATCTCTTAATAGCGTCGTTCTTTGCACATTGTGTGCTACAAGATAAGAAATTCTGCCTACCCTCTTTAATCTCCGCTTTTTCAAGATGCGTCTTCCGCGATCAATTCCTTTAAACTTCCTTTTATAAAAGTTTCTCTTTCACTCGGCAGAGTACAATTTCTTTTACTTTTTTTGACTTGCATAATTTTCATCGCATGTTTGTAACGAGAAAAAATAACAAGATATATCCACGTCAATAACTTGTGATAACTGAATTATTGGTTGGTCGAAAATATTGCATATTCGTGTAACATTGCCCCTAGCATCGGGAAAAAATTGCGTTTACTTTTGCGAGAAACGTATATTTTTTAGTGATGACTATTGGCGAATAATATATATATATGTTTGGTTGTTTTATTAACGCGCGCGTACCTTTTATTTTTATCTTTTTTATTATTAACTAATCGTTATTTTCGTAAAAAATCTGTTTTTGCTATCAGACAGGTTGTATGAAATTATTTGAAAAATATGATATTGGAGAGAAGCTTGTTTTTGTGCTTCTTTCTATTTTTATCACAAAATTTAATTTTATTAAAACGCGAAATACGTGTCACCTCGAGGAATTAATATTTAATTAAGATAGAATATAGAGATGTGTTTGAAGCATAATATCGTTAATATCTTGTATATATTATGCATATAGAACTGCATTATAAAATGATTGATTAAAGAAATATATACTATAATGCAACGTTGCAAGAATAATTATTTCCTAAGAACATTATGTATCTCTATTGCAAAATCATTTCTCGTGACGCAACTGTTCACGATTTCTTGTTGACGCAATGACATAAGACATAAGCGAATATGACAGATAAGCTGCAGGGACCTTCAAAGAGAATGTAGATATTAATACCCTGTTACATTTCCAACTCCCGCAGAAGCAATTTCAGATGTCAGTCGAAATACGAGAAATAATAATAAAAATATAAATCTTAAAAGAATTTCTATAAGAGAAGTCAATTAAAATATTACAAAATAAATGTGTAATTATAGTAACTACAACGAGATATAAATTGCAACAAAATTATCAAGCGCAATTAGTATTCCCTGAATACAATTCTACTTCTGTCTTAGATTATTATTGGTGCGTTTTAAGATATGGTTGATATAAGGCGCTGTAAAGAAACTATAATAAAGATGTTACGGAGTCTCCAATAAGCGCAGAAATTGGCACAAAGGAAATCGATTGTGATATCGGAAAAAGGGAAGAAAAATGCTAGCCAAGTTGCACTGCGGTACAAACTACGTTTGCGTCATGTTGTTTTTCTTTAGAACATTGTTTTAGTATATCCTTTCTTATCCGGTATATCGAATCGACGCATTTATCTGAATCTGGCGAAGTAAGCATACTTTTGGAAGGCGCGACGTGCGAGAAAAAGAACGAGCTTATAATCTGGGATACCAATGAGAATATAAAGCATGCGAGAGCACAGCAAAATGATCATAATCAGCCGTTTCTTTATACATGTTTTTTTTTCCGCCCATTCTTAACGCGTTAGGATTGTAAGAAACGCAGCGAGAAATTTGCGGCCAGTAGCGCCGGTGGATTTTCAAAATGCAACGGATGCAAATTAAACACTGCCGCCGACGTGAAGGGAATGAATGGAAGCTATGGCGTACATACGCGAGAGATAGACGCTCTTAGTTCTTGTGGAGAAGAGACGAATTGACTCGCATTTTTAATGAAAGAGAAACTCACACGCATGCAGTTCGTTTAAATCTACAGAAGAGGAGAAAACTTATGGCTGAGAGACATAATTATGGTAATTAATAGGTAATTAGATATGCACTAGATATGTTGTCAAGTGGCACATGAATAAAGCGCACAGTTAATATAAAAAAGGCTAGAGTGAATGGGAAAAAATTGTAATTAATTACAACAGTGATACAAAAATAAGAATTTTGGAAAATTAAAGTAATATAAACTATTAACTGTATTTTAGTAATTTAGAACTTTTAATGTTATCTAATATTCGGTCTTAGACTTATCTGGAAACAAATAAAATTTTTTTTAAAGTTTTATTCTCTATCAAATATTTTTTTTTATTACTTGGTGATAATAACATGATTAAAAAATAATATAAAAGAATTTATTTAGTTATAATTTTTGGTTTTTTAAAATTTTGTAATTTTTAATATGTAAATAAAAAGATTCTTAAGAGTGAAATTTTTTTTGTAATATTCTCAACCAAGAGGTAATGAACCGTTTGACAAATGTCGTGGTTCTTAAGAGGCGCCTAAAGTACTACTCTAAGGTAATTTCGCAGAGGAAAGACGCCCTTGACGCTGCTTGGTAAACATAGTGCATCTTGGAGAGTAATTAATCATAGATCCTTGAGAGTTTATCTATCGCGAAGGAATAATGGAATTCTCCAAAAATTAAAATATATTTCAATAGTATTTCAAGATCAAAATTATCGAAAAAGCGTCATTACTCAAGTAATATTCCTGTAAAATTTAAAAGTAGGTGAATAAGAGATAAAAAATATTATAATTCAATAAAATATATATTTAAAGTAAAAAAAGTTATTAAATATTTAAAATTAAATCTTTGTTTTTGATAATTTTATTTATTTGTATTTTAATCTGAGTGACACACATAAAAATATTTGTTGCTTTCCATTTACATCAAAACTCAGATAATTCTCACTTGCGTTCTCTTTCACTCGCATGTATGCTACGTGCGAGCGAGAGAGAACGCAAGTGAGAATTATCTGAGTTTTGATGTAAATGGAAAGCGACTATTATCTTCAAGATATTAACATTGTTTTTCAAATTTTTTGATAGTTCATAAGGTTTTATCGACAAATGACGCGACGTAATATCTCAAACTCAAAATTGAAATTTATATTAATGCTTTATAAAATCATATATTAAGATGGCGGTAAAACTTCAGGGTAATATATAACGTTTGTCTCGTGGGAGCATTCAAATTTATGAACATCCTGTATTATATTACAGAACATTTATGCCGCTTAGGTATCACTTTACTTTACTCCTATTCTCATATCATCTCGTATGATAAGAAAGTTCTCGTCCTTAGTCCTTGTA
Organism: Formica exsecta; assembly: GCF_003651465.1. Taxonomy (NCBI): domain Eukaryota; kingdom Metazoa; phylum Arthropoda; class Insecta; order Hymenoptera; family Formicidae; genus Formica; species Formica exsecta. The sequence goes on along the minus strand of NW_021851451.1, from coordinate 396,119 downwards.
TATCCTTTAACTAAATCACTGATCATAATTTAGGAAACAAAATGCTCTTTTGTCTGACACTTCACTTACGCGCTATTATCCGGACGTAATAATTGATTCGTTGTATAAGCTTTGCGATCACACGACACACATGATGATCGTGCTTTTAAGGGATGTGTGTGAGAAAAAAAACCATTTGTCCATGTAGTAAATTAATAAATTATATATTTTTTGCGTAAAATTATTTTATTGTATTTTTCTGTTTTACGTAATATTTTGTGCAATCGAACAATTTTGACATATCAAGAAACAATTACACCATAAAAAAACATAATAATAGAGGAATGTGTATGTAGTTAAGTAAGAATACTCTAATGCGAAGAATTTACGCCGTTTTATTTATGATATTAGATTCCTTAATAAATGTTCTTGGAAATTATGCGCCAAATGCAATCCGAATTTATTACACGACCTCGCATTTAGGTGGAAATTCTGTAATTTGCATATTTCTCTTTATAAGGTTATTCGTCTCATCACTGAATATGTTGCAAAGTTAGTTAAGTACAGGACTATGTTACAGGTAAAATTTAAATTTTGTTATATTAATGAGCACATTACACACAACGTGATGTCATCTAAAAGTTATTTTAATTTTCGTGAGTGTGTGTGTGTGTTTTCCAATGGAAAATATACTTTGGTCTGTGTTTAATTACCATGGAACATTATAGAAGTTGCTTTTGCATCGCGCGATTTGATATTATATTCGCATTTATAAGGGATTTAACTTGAGAAGAGTCATGAGGAACGATTCTACGGTTAAAGACTATAACGAGATTATTTTACATAGTCGACGAAAATAAAAGTGGATGGAAAGTTTTAAGTAGAAAGCAATAACCGGCTGTTCTGGGATGACGGTGGCGTTTTTGCACATATATATTCATTTGGAGTCAACGCGATGAGAGATGTTCATCTTTTTAAAAGTTAACTTAATTAACCACGAAACCGAAGAATGCAAGAAGCTAATAAACTGAGTTGTTCAACTTTACGAATCTTCTTATTTGAAGAGAATTAAATAACTCAAAAAATTATTTTTTAAATTATATGTCTACAGAGTTGTATATGTGAAGCAATTTCTTAAATTCATAAATTTTAATATAAGCATGTACTTTTTTTAACAGCTTTTAAAGTGGACAATAATCTTTTCACAATGATTAAAGAACACCGTAATATTTTTTCTTGGTTATTGCCATCTATCGTCATTTATACCTGTGATCAATTTCATCTGCCAGCCAACAGGCAGCCGTGCAAATAACTGGCGACGAAGAACAACACGTATGAGTTTTACACGCCAGCCACGTCTGATCTCCTTTAGGCTGTCCCCTTTTTTCAGGCTGTCCCGGTAGATCTCTTCGGTGATGTTCGAGAGTCTCGAGGGCTTCTTTCCCAATGTAACCAGGCTCCGACTGAAGGGGCTAAATGTGCGTCGAGAGATCATGACTAATGGAATTGATGCATCCCGAGGGTCGATCTCCGACCGCGTCACTTGATTACGACTCTTTCGGAGCCTGTGTCATTTCTATTTGTCGCTGAACGGCAGAATGGTAACTCTTTATGTCCGTATAACGCGAATAATGCAGGATCCTAACTCAAAACATTCTCGTAATAATGTAGCATTTTATAATATTCGAAACAGTTACAGTCGATATCCACTATAGCCGTATGTAAAGGTTTTGCTTTCGATTAACACAATTTTAAGAATAAATAAAAACATTACTTGGCAAATCTAGAATTAGAACTTTTATTGCTGTTCCTGACAATATTTTTAAGAATATCAAGAATTTATCAGTAGCAGTATCCTGTGATGAAGTTACTTATTTATTTAAAACAACTTTTGATATTTACGGTATAAATTTCGGTGCAATGTTCAAAATACAACTTGATTATGTAACTTTCCGTGTAAAATTCAAAGCTCACTCAACACCAATATACACGAATGTAGCAATGTCGAGGATATTGGATGCGCTCGTTTTAAAATAAGATTTGTCCCGTTATAGATGTAATTTCCAGCTATCTAGATCTTCTTATATCCAATCCTCACTCTACGATGATACATTGTTATATACTTGCTAATAAAAAGACAATAATATAGAAGGATAGCGCACTATGGCAATGTAATAAATTATTTCAAAATATAATACCATATTAAGTATGAGAAATTAAATATATAATATTTATACAGGATATTCAAAAAAACCATTTAATATTTATATGGTAAATAGGACACACCATACTGACAATGAGTAAAAAAATCTTAGTAAACATAGGTCGAGAGCTCAACCGTTTCGAGATATAAACATTTTTGTATGTTAACATTATGATTGACTTACTGGCTTCTATGTGTCGCATGCGATGTTTATCTCAGTGTTTATAAACCGCGTTCTTCATTAAATTTCCATACATACTTCATAACAAAAGATTTCACCGGCAATCAATCAGTTGTGATCAACCGGCGATTGCGGATCTATTTTGTGATTATACAGTTACAAAGTATCGTGCTGAAAATGTCAGCGTATTACTCTAATGAAGTGGAACATCTTCTGTAAATATCGAGGTAAAGATTTAGACAGATTATCTTCTTCTCGCGTTGCATGCGACACGTAGAAGCCAGTAAATTAATTAGTTAATTACGTAAAAGTATGTCCTTTGCAATATGCAACTTTTCGCGAAATCTCTTTAGTAGCATAGACATTTTCTGCATCTTTGAGACACAGCATATCTATTTCTGCTTAAGCTGTTTAGAAGTTGAGGCGCGCGCGCGGGTATGTATGTGTGTGCATACGTTTCCTCTTAATACCAGCACAGGGCAATATGAGATATGGATTTGAACAAATACCTACAGGCCGTCGATAGCAGTAACTCTGACGTATTGGCGGATTAGAAATTGCGGCGCTATATTTGAACAGGATTTTTCTTCTTTTTCCTTTTTGTTGTAAAAAAATTTTACCGTGATACTATCTTAGAACTTGTGTCAATCTGGAGGACGGACCGCTGTAATGAAAAACTTGTAATTATGGCTTGCGAAAATCGACCGCTCGTCATTACTGGTTGTGGCAACTCTTTTTATAGTGTCGTTATTTTCTCCTTTGTGGCCGAGTTAGTATTGTCGCATAGCAACAATAGCCTGAAGATGGAATTTTATGAGAACTTTCTACCAGATTATTCGAAAAGGATATTCATTAATGAGAAATTGCTTTTTTTTTGCAATTTTTACTAGTCAATAAAGGGAAAAAAAACTTTATTTTTTCATTTTTTAATAATCTTAATAATTTCATGATTGCAAAATATATGAAAAATAAGAAGAAAGGAGATATTAAATAAATCAAATACTGCAGAAAAACTTAATTATATTTTACTCAAGAGAGTGTAAGTTAATAATAGTAATCTGAATAATACGTTATGGCCAATGAATTTGATTATAGACCTTTTTTTTAGTTATAATTTTTCTAGAACGCAATTTTAACGTGCTAGCAATGTAAAATGTAAAACCAAATATTTGTGAGATTTGTAATGATATTTCTGTTTAAACTCTAGATTAATGAAGCAGTAAAATATTTTACTTAAACTCTAGAGTAATGAAACAGTAAATAATTGACTTGATTATATTTTGTTTACAAGAATCTATGGAAATACAGCGCAAAGTATAATGTCAGCAAACCAGAATAGCTGTAAGTTTTATCTTATATGTAAGTGACGTAGAGTTATCTTTCGTCCTGCGGTTTTCATTCCCTTGGTGCTGGCTTATGTGTCCCTATACATATCACCCATCTCTGTCATTTCTTGTTCTCATTCTCTCTTGTGAGCATAAAGGAACTCCGAGGTAAGTCAACATTGCGTCACAAGGCTTTTAAGATATCGCTACTATTATTTACATAAAAATAATAAATTAAATCATATTCTTTCCGTGATTATTACGTAATTTTGAAATGGAAATAGCTATATTATGAGAAAATATTTGTCATTTATTCCATTTATTATTATCTTTATCTCTCTGTCTCACTCGCTTTTTCTGTAAAGAGATATATAAGCCACATCAAACTATTCAGTTTATACAGAATAAAGATGTCTGAAAGCAATTCTTAGAACACTTGATATTGCACAATCTTTTGATGCAATAAACGATTTACGTAATATGTAACGATGTGACACAAGTATCGCAGAAATGCTGAAGAAATATGTTAACTTTACTCAGATCTCAACGACACATTTTATCTCGACATTTCGACTTCAGAGAATTTCCGTCGAAAGCATATTTCCATCTCGCATTGGCATGCCAACGAAAATCATCATAGATGAATGCGAATTGTATCCGATGCGTTGCAATTGCAGGTGTTTGTAAACGTCAAAATTGTAGCCGTCAGAAGTTTTCTGAAACTTTTCACGCTTGAGAAAGTTTTCTGTGAAAGCAACGAGAATGCATCGGTGAAAGTGCTGCAGAATTTATGAAGTCTCGACAATGTGACCTGATGTTATCTTTCCTATAATCTCACCCCGGTTTTTCCAGATTTTCGCATCGTATCTTCTTCTTGCATAACCACAGAGCTCGAAAAACCGCTCGCGATTGGCAGAAGATCGATTACGAGTGAGTCGATGAAGAATGAGTTAGTACTATTTTAGCAAGTATTGCTCTTGGGAAATTATGGAAATGCCTGACAGTAAAAATTGAATTTGATTCCGTCACTGATGAGCATTAGATTTATGTAAAAAGTCGACAGTAGTATCACGAAGAATTCCTGTGAGATAGTGGGTGTTTCTGATATAATAAACTCGATCGATCGAGAGTCGAGTTGGCATCGAGTTTACTTTTAATCTACGAAAGCAGTAAATTGTTGCTATTATTTTTTTATGCAATTGTGAGTAAATATTATGAAAGAAGAAAACAAGTGAATAAATGTTGTCCTCAGAATAATATCGATCGCTGATAGTAGTTACATCGCGCCAGCTGTTAATTTTCCGATATCTGCGGTTTTAACTACGATTTTGAATTGTACAATAGTTGTTTCATAACCGCCAGTTACACCGCTCACGCAAATTCGTTTATTTAAGTCACGGTGAAACCGCATGACTTTTCACACTCTTCGTTTAACGTGTTCGTTGATATTTGAGTTGAGATAGCAATGCTGGATGGACGGATGCTAAATAGAACTGACATCTATTGCATTATACATAGATATTATTTCCCGCATATTTGCATCTCATATTCTATTCACATAGATTTTCCCCCCTCTTCTATTTTTTCATATTCATACTGTGTTGTTTTATATAGGTGTAATTTTGAGAATACAAATTTTTAAAAATATAAGATTGTTAAAAATTAAATTATTTTACAGAATAAGTTTAGGGGAATTATTAAAAAATAAATCAACAATTTCTCGTGTCGGAATCTCAATCGTTGACTTACGAAATATATAAATCATATATTACGTTGGATCACGAAAGTGCACGTCAGGGAAATGCATTTGTGACAGATGTAGTCTTATATTGTACCGCATCAGTTTGACACATATTGAGCAGCTGAAACAACGGAAGCGCGATTACGAAAAAGAATGTAGAATCACTTTAAGCGGGATCTAATAATATGTGACCTGGAAAATTCTAGAATATATATCTTAAATACGTGGTTAGATTTTTTCCGACAAGTAACCGAGAGAGGATTGCTGGGTAAATATCTTTTACATAAAATATAAACTGCTATATAGCTGTTGGCTATACTTTGAGGGAGACTAAAATCCTAAAAATAAAACTTCAAGGCATAAAACTTCATAGCACACGTATCAGAAAATCTCAATTTTTAAAGAATATCTTGTGAAATTTTGTCAAAATTCGATTGTATTAAAACGGATTAACTTTATTATATTAATCATAAAATATCCAAACGATATAATTTATATTTTTTATTCTTGATACAACCATTGTTTCAATATATTTTATACATTTATTATTTTTTATCAAGAGTTTATTTTCTATAATTCAATATAGAAATAAACTTTTACTGAAATAAAATGCGAACACAGATTTATAAATTGATTTCGCGAGTGTTGTATGCGTTGACGTAAAAAAAGGAGTTTTCTTAGCGACAGTAACAATAACGTGGTTATTATATGACGCGTCCTCGGATAATCAAACAAAACAAAAGTACGAGGAAAAAGTTTCTCCCCGCGTTGGCAGCGAAACGCGGCTACACTCGCGAAACTTTATTATCGGGTCGACATCGTGCTGAAAAAGGGAAAGCAGAATGATAGAGGGTGTATTCGCTACAGCACGGAAGTATCCGCGGTCGCTTTGTTTTCCGTGTTCCGTGGGATCGTGGGAAAGTTTGTAGAAGTTAAGGACGTTGTTGTATATGCATGTATAGAACAGCTCGATGAAAAGCTAATATGCGCGACCGCGTTATTGCATCGAAATAAATCTATTATATCAAATGCAATTAGAAATTTATTTTAATATTTATAATCTTTAGTTTGATAAGAATAAGAATAATTTATAATTATTGTTTTATTTCAAGAGAGAGAAGGAGCAGAAAATATAGAGTTGCCTTTATATACGATATATGTATATCTATCAAAAAAATTGAAATTCTTTGATATTTAATTAAATAATAAAGATAAAATTTAGATAATTGTGTAATTATTAAAGGCGAATTATATGACTCTCTATTTTTACTTCAAAATGTTATTAAATATACGCATTGTGGTATTAACTATAAACTTTTCTTCGTAACCTTTCTTATTAATTATGCAGGTGAAAATTTCTCACAAGCTCCTAGATTAATAAGAGAATTTCCAGGGCTCAACACATAAAAATAATATGCAGATCGCGTACGCGAGAGAGCCGAGGATAAAGTATAGTTGTGTTTCACGAGCATGAATTATAGAGAAAAGTGCCGAAAATAGAGAGACATTATTGTGATACTGATTGGATACGAAATAAAATCAGAGGGGAAATATACACACGAGAGGATTCGAGCTAAATCTTCAAGATAGGGCTGCTGTCAAAGCGTGAGAAAAGAAGTGTCAAATTAAGATTTATGATTTTGTATCGATATCGATAGAAAGCTATAAATCAGTTATCATCCGATTTCTGTCCTTCATATTCGAGTTTTACCTTCTTCTCAGCATGATTCTCAAGATATAAATTAAGTATCTTGAATGCCTGAAACCATAATTTATAATTTATTAATAACAAATATAAGATATAGTGTTCTCTAAATATTTATTAAAAATGATCTTTTTTAATATTCAATATGGCGGTTAAATAAGATAATAAAGTCTGTCTCATATAAAAAATAAAATATAATAAGAATTTATTAGAGAACATGAAGTCAAATTTTTTTATATTATTAAAATGTGCTATATATGCTACATATTAAAATTAGAGATAATATTACTACATTATATTTTCGCAAACACATTATTTTTCTCTAATTTTGAATTATAATGCTCTCATCAAAAAGGGAGAAATAATTTAGTTAAAAGGTTCAATACGACGACATACGATTCTCCACATCCATCGTAGTTCACATGGTTTATGTCCTGTCACATCATTTGGCGCAGCTCTATATATCGCACCTAGATTGCGTGTCACGTGAGAGCGTGTACATATATACCGCAGATACAGTTGTATGCATAAGTGTGAGTGTTGCATTGCGATGCACACTATGAACGGGAATGGCACGAGGGCGAATGCGGGGATAACTAAACGTCTTTCTCTTCATCCCTTCCCACAAAGAGACGTTTTGTTTGAGATTTAAAAAGAAAATGATTGTATATTTCTTGTCACGATATTATGTTAAAAAATATTCTTGATTGAACGCAAATCTCTCTCTATATACGCTTAAAATCGAGTAACTAATTTTAATAAAATAGTTATTACGTTTTATGTGAAATTAAATAGAAAGAATAAATATGAGTAGTTCAGGTCAACCATAAGAGCCACCGCAGATTATATTTTCCGCGATGTCGCGTTTCTTTAAGGAAAGTGTCTTAGATATATAAGAGTCGTAAGTGAATATGTCGCTTCACGTTTCAATTTAATAACTTAGTCTGATTTAAAGCCGTCGACAGCCATATCGAAGAGTTCGGAACGTCGAAGATAATATTCTCGGGCTTTCTGTCTTGACTAAAGCATACGCGAGAAAATAAAGCAGCGCGAACGAACTTTTTACGGGCAAATAACTTTTTTATATTTATGATGGATAGCTAAATTAATATCACTTCGTTATTTCGCGGACAAGGAATATACAAGACACTACAGCGATAAAAGCGAGATAAAATACAAAATTTCGCGTCTTATGAGTGACATGGAATAATTACGAATAAATGAAAGATTTAGAGTTACTCGATTGCATTGAGATGAAAAATATTATTTCTGGCAAAATATAATTACAAAATGTAATTTACGTGATGTTTTAACTCCATGTAACATCATCAAAACTAAAATTTAAAGTTATTCTGATTAAAAATTTAAAAAACAAGCCATACCGAGATACTTGACGATTAATCTGATTTAAAAAGTTATATAAGAACTTATAATTATGTCATCAAGAATTAGATTAGGCTTGGTATTAAAAAGAACGCGAATAAAATAAGTATGAAGGTAAATTAGTCAAATTTTTTTCAAGTATTTCGAGCCTCCAAATTAATTGATTGCCACGCAAATCGGTTTAAGTTATGGCGAGACTCAGATGGATTTAGCCGTCCGGCGAGAAACGAGGTTAACGATTTCAGAGTGAATTTGCCCCAGGTATCCGACACAGAATACCGGCTTAAAACCTATCGGGTTACTCGCTGTTAAAACTGCGTTTTAACTACAATGCGCGCACGACCGTACGGAAGCGTTCGCTAATGAAACGCACAATTAACTGTTATCGCCGTCGCGCATCCTGGGACTTCGTTAATCGAATTTTCGTGTGATTACGCGCATTTTCCCGTTCAGTGCAAAACGCACATTATCTTTACTCGTAAGCAAATTGCGCAATTGGTGTCCTGCCCCGTCAATGACGTTCAATCGCGTAACATTTGATAGGCGTTGATTAATTGAAATTAAAGACAACTTGCCTATGTAGGATGAAGCTGTAGCAATTGTATACGTACTAACTGCTTGTTCTGTAATGCAATCAATTATTACGATAGTAAAATTTGTTATTTCTGAACCACAAAAACAATAAACTATCTTTACAATTTTTTTCACATCTAAAAACTATATGAAAATTTATATAAAAATAAAACAGAAAAAAATCTCTTTATTGTGATTTATTAATCTTGTTAAAGTTTGCAAATTTATTTAGTTGAATATATATCTAGTTAAATAAATTCTTGCTTTCTTAAATGCAAAATAAAGTTCTTTCCTAAATATTTTTGCATGGAAAATGCAAAGAGAACGGTTACGAATCTCTAAATATACTCTCTCTAAACTTTCTTAACTCTCTAAATTTGTAGCAAATTTTAAAAAATGCAGAAATTTTTCTTGATATTTTCTAGCTCTTCTATGTTATTTATTTATCTCAAGTTTTTTAATCATAAATTTATTGTGTTTTATATATATGTAGTTATTCCTGCAAGCTTGCTTAAAATTTTAAATTTGAGCTCTAAGAACGCTCCAAACTATTGTATAATAATGTGTTTATTGTTATTTTCTTTTTCCAATTCATTATAGGCTGCAAAAGCCCGTATATTACAATGCGCGTTTTGTAAGTTATGAAGCTTTAGAATATTAATGAAGCCATTAGCAAGCTGTGTGAAAAGTAGTTTGTACATACATTTGTTCGCATAAGAAATAGGCAAATGGGAGGCGCGTCTATTCACACCGAGTGCACTGATCTGCAAATGGAACGCGAATGCAAGCCTCGTTGAATGGTAAACGGTAGGGAGATGAGTCTAAAGCAGTAGTTGACGCGGAGCTCTCGATTTACTTCATGCGACGAGCAATTTGACGGAGTGCGCCATAAAGGGAAGTACCTTGAGTTTGAGAGAAGGCGTCTTTGCTAGAGCAATTTTGATAATAGCCACCCGCTCGACATCATATATATTGTTGTCGATCATGTCTATTTTTCTTATAACAATCTCTTTTGTCAGTAATTATTTATTTAATTATCGATTTATACGCGATATAATTTATACGCAAGTATATTTGTTTAAATATTGTAAATTTCAAATTGTATATAAAATAAATTTGTATATAAAAATTATTTTTATTTTGCATTTTTTTCTTTCTTTTTCAATGTTTAATTACAGTTTGTTTTACATTTGGGAAAAATATTATATTTATAATAATTATTTCATAAAAACTTTTATTTCAAATATTATACAAGAACGAAATATATTATGGACCCATATTAAACATTAAACAGAAATTAATATTTGTTATTGAAATTTATTGTTAAATGTTATTGTTATAGAATTGAGAGAAATTAAACATCTGAACAATGTGAGAGGAATATATGGACGGACACCAAACAGACTGTGTAGATTCGGCGAAATTACGAACACGTGGCGAGACGTGAAGCGGGGTAAGTTGGTAAATTACATTCTATAAGATCTACATGGGGTGTGTATGGTTGTAATTTTAATTAGAAAATTATATTTTGAGGTATAATATTTCAAATTAATTTGCAGGGTTTGCTTGATATAAATGTTATATGTACATTATAAGATATGTGAATCGATAACTTTAAATTGTCGTGATTACATGTTTCTCTCTTTCTCTTTCTTGCTTTGATGACTCTTTTTCTAAATTATATAATCACATATACAACAATTTTTAAATTAAAAAAATTGTTACGCTTTTGTCATTTATTTCAGATTTTAGATAACGATATGTAAAGTTGGATTAAAAATTGTGTGTGTGTGTGTGTGTGTGTGTGTGTGTGTGTGTGTGTGTGTGTGTGTGTGTGTGTGTGTGTCGAGCCTGGATATCCTTAAGACGCTAGGCTATATAAACATTCGAATTTCACCTCACGTATATATCACATGGTGTGAGCCGGATGACGAATGAGGAACGGAAAGAGCGGCGATCGTTCCGTTCACCGAAACTTCAATTTCCAAGTTTTGATAAATTTCGCTTTTTATGAGAAAAAAGGAGAGACAGAGAAAGAGAATATTTTGTTTAACAAATAAAAATATTTCGATGAACATTTTTTGCTAAAAGCTTGGACAAATTTTGATCGTTGAATTATCTTTGAAACTATGTATATGTTCAAAATAAATTGCGATAGAAAAATATCTGAAAGACAAATACAAAATACCTGGAAGATCAGGAAATTTTCAGAAAATCTTTTTACATTATTTGAGTAGATACCCTGAAATATGTATGATAGCATGTCCAATTTCCTGGGAAAAAGATATAGAATGCCAAGCAGATTAAATCGTCTAAAAAAATTAAGCAAGCTTTGCAATGTGTTTTAATTATATCAGATTATATAAAATATATCATATATGATATATTGTGCTATGCCACATTTTACATGTGATATAGGATTATTCTATATAAGAAAATAATGCACAAATCGTCAGTATAAATAAAAGCAATTTCTTATGTTCATAATTTCATTATATATTGATAATAAACTTCACATTATATTGATTTATAATGAAAGATATAAATATCTATTTAGTACGTTACTCATGATATAAATATAAATATGTGAGAATCAAGATTGAAAGTTATAATACATTATTTTATGAAAAGAAAAGAAAGAGAAAGTAGATATTAGTCCGTTTAAAAAAAAATATAAGTTGATGTGGCAAGAGGCGAATATGAGGTATCAGCTATTGTGTGCTCGTGATATACAATATGTTATATTTGTTTTTTTTAGCGTTGAGCCTGCTATGCGTAAAGAAATTTTCCGGCAGCGGAACAATGCTGGAGGCGCCGCCCGGAAGTCGCGAAGATCTAGTAGAGGCGGCAAGAACTCCATGTACACCTACTGGTAAGTGACGCCGGCACTTTATCATAAAGTTCGAAGGGAGTTTCGGGAACGAAATTTATTAGTCTGCGTAAACACGCTCGGTTGGTTCTACGAGTATCGAAATAAATGGCCACAACTTGATGCTATTGTAGGTTGTTGATAGTTGTCTTGATTACACGGACTAAAACGAAAATAAATGAACTCTGATAAATTAATAATTCTACCGAGAATATCTATTGGGTTGAACGAAAAGTTTGTTCCGTTTTTTACTAAGAGATGAAGACGGAAAAAATGGCACGAACTTTCCGTTTAACCAATACAATAATTGATCTCATTTGAAAGATAATTTAATTCTCTACAATTTTTGTTTTGGTACTTTTTGTTAAAAGATGCATACTTTCCCTGATATTTGTAAAAATATAAAAAATAACTGTGATTTTACAGGTTTTTGGGCGCTAACTTTTAAAGGAAGTATTTTTCGACTCATGTTTATAGGAAACTTTTTGTTCGGTATTAAATTATCTTTCAAATGAGATCAAAGTGATTGTAGCTCGCTTTATAGGTTTTGAAATAAACCAGTTAATAATCAATTTCAAATGTACCGAAAAGTGTTTTTTCTGCTATTGACGGTTATTCAAAAACCTATGGAACGAACTATTGGGTTGAACGGAAGTTTGTTCCGTTTTTTACTAAAAGATGAAGACCGAAAAACGACACGAACTTTCCGTTTAACCCAATATAAAACGGAGAAACAATATTATCAAAAATTGTATTATTGAATCAATGAATTTATACAGATATTTTATAAATGTAAACAATAATAAACAGAATTATAATAAAAGCGTGAATTATTTTTTTATTAGCTTAACTAAATCTAAAAATTATGTCGTTAGAAGAAATATTATAATAATTTTGCATAAATTCGGACACAAACATTTGAATAGCAAAGATCATTTCAAACGAAATTCTAATGCCGGAAATTTTCCAGTAATTTTGGTAAACACGAACTCCTTATCACGTTCACCCTCTATTCACGTCCATCTCTCAAACTTTATCATTGCACCGCGACGGCTATCACTCACTCCTGAAAGGCGACGTTACAAATTATCCTTGATCAGCGTATAACGAATTACCGTTTTATCAGATTGTACCCCGCTGCTTCCGCTCTCGACGATCGCAATAAATTAGTTTCTTCTCTTACCTCCACCTGGTAATTACAATCTTGCCGGGTAACATCATTAGAAAATTACCACCGAGAAATATTTTGTTAGGTTCGCTCCTCGACGCATCGTCCTTTGTCGGCGTCGTAAAAGCATCCCCTTGCGCAAGAGATGCAGGTCGCCAGACGCCGTCTCTCTTTCCCCCTCGAACCGGTATCGTCGAGACTGCCGGTAATTGACACCGTTTTCACGGCTAAACCGCTTTCCAATTTTCCTCTTATTTTCACGATGTAATAACTTACCGAGCCTGGCGTAAGTTTAGCCGCGGGATGGGTCAAGGGGGTGAAAGGGCTGTTGGCGGCGGCTACTAACGGCGTTTAAACGTATATATAAAGGCATCTTCTTTAGAAGTCGCCGCCGAGATAAGCTCTCATTGGCGACCGAAGCGTAATCACTATAGCTTCCTGAAATAGCGCGTCAACTCCTCGCACCACCAACACCGAGAGTCCTTGCCGGAGGAGCTTCGATCACTCGTCAGTAGTATAATAGCTTTTGCAAGAATTACGGTCGGTGTGTCGCGACGAACTCGACTTCATAAAAGATTATGATAGTTAAAAGATTATAATCACAATCGAGTTGCAAACATTGTAGGACTTATAGATTAAGTTAATAAACCATTATTTTTTTAACGTAATAATTTATGTTAATATTATTAAAAAGTTAAAATCGAAAACTGAATTTAGTTTTGTAAAAATGATATATTTTGTGCAATTAGTAACAGCGAAATTTAGACTTGCGCCGCTCGAAACAATCGATTTCCTTCTCATCGGATTTTTAGTTTCCATTTTTCCGAGCATCGAGACATCATAAATCTCACGAGAAAGTACTCTCGCGAGTGCTCTTTTACGATGTGCGATGATGATCGAAATGCAGATCGAAAAAATTGGCCTCGCTACGGGATAAAGAGTCTGAGAGTCTCGTGGGACGCGACCCTCGATATATGTGTGTGTGCGTGGTGTCGCATGTTTCTGACATAGGATTTCCATCTTTGCTCCATAAATCATAATGTTGTTGATTTCGCGGCGGTCGTTTGTCCTCTTTTAATCTTTGTTGCGAGTCACCGTCTGCCGAATTTGTGGAAAAGTAAATAATAAGCAACTGAAAAACGTCGGCATGTTTTAAAAAGCTCGGTCTTAAAAACTTTCAAACGATTCTCCTCGTCTTCGTTTTTTCTTTCTTTTTTCGCGTTCCCTGCCCCCTTTCGTAGCTCCGTAACTGTTCCCTTGTTCGCGGGGCAGCCTAGAAACTTTGGTAATTACGTGGAATTAAGCTTCTTAAAATTTATAACATGACCGGCTTGACAAATTGGCAATATAAGAGGCAAAACAGACAATCAGCGAGAAATGCGAGAGAGGGAGAAACGGATTGTTAGTTTTTAAAATATTTATTCAAGCACAAATTTGATAAACATATAAATTGTAAAACATATATATTGAATAAGAATTTTATATACAAATTATAAAATAAGTAAAAATTATTATTTGTATACTATTATTGTTCACATCAATGTTTTACAAGTATATTTATATTATAAGTTGTGCGTGTATATATGAAGCATGTACACGAATAAAAAATAAACATGATTGAAACATGTTATGTTTTTGCCAGTAATGAATTCATTATGCTTTCAATAATAGCTCGTCTGGAAATCTGAGATGCGGTTATTTTTATTCTGATCCTTATTGATTCTCTATAATATATTATCGGTAAAAGAAAATACAACATAGATTGCATATTTATTTTTGAATATGTAATCTATGTAGATTATTATTGTTTTCATCGTATTTTTTTAGCGCAATCTATAATAATTTATATAATAGTCACGAAATAATGTGCGTTTCTCTCGTGAATTTCATATCGGATGAAGTTATAATGCGGAAACAGCGACGAGCGAGTCGGTGCGCACTGAAATTAATAATAACGCGCATGAGGGCATCCCACGCGCGTCTGTTGTATTAATTAATATGAAATTCTAGATCGGCAACTGTCACGTCGAGAGCGGAACCGCTTTCTTGTATAATTAACAATAATCCACGAAGTTACTGCAAATACTTCGTTACGAACTTGGATATAAACGCAGTCCGCGTAGAATGCAAAATGTCGCTAACAAGATTAAAAGATAGAAGTTTAGATAGGACTTATTAAAATATGAAAAGAATACCTGGCATACGCCGAATATATTAATTACTTTTCTTAAATTAACGCCTTTTTCCCCTTCTCTGCATATTTAAAAGATTCAAATTTAGGAAATATTAAATCAAATTTATGATCAAATTAATAACGATATTAAAATTTTAGATATTCTCAAAAAAGAGCAGAATGCGTCAAAGTTTATAAAAATTCAAATAACTCAAATATATAAATCAACTGATTTGCTAACTGATTATCTATAAAATGATTAACAGTTAAGAAAAACTTTGAAAGATTGTTTGTATCATAAAACATTTGACCAAAGATTTAGAATCTTTACATTAAGATTTTTAATCTCAAAATATAATCTTATGATACTGTGAAAGTAATGAATTAATACACAAAAGTTACATGAAAGTTTGTTTGTGCAAATCGAAATATATAATATACATATGCAATTTGAGCAAATAAATTATTATAGTGTACATATTACGCCTTTTCATATTTATTTACACGGATAATCATGTAATTGATAATGCAGTTCGAACACAATTTATTGATGATAATTGACAAACCGGATTATACTATATACGGATTGTGGCTGTGATTACTATCGACATTTTTTTTCTCAGTATTATCAAGAATTCG
Organism: Formica exsecta; assembly: GCF_003651465.1. Classification (NCBI taxonomy): domain Eukaryota; kingdom Metazoa; phylum Arthropoda; class Insecta; order Hymenoptera; family Formicidae; genus Formica; species Formica exsecta. The sequence goes on along the minus strand of NW_021851451.1, from coordinate 380,180 downwards.
ATATCGGCTTGTAAAGAAGGACTCGATCTAATTAAACTTGCTCGCCGAGAGAGACGCGATTTGTAGCGCAAATGTTTGCAAATAAAAGCAATCTGTCTTCACTCGATATTCAAGAGCTAATCGAAAATAGTCTTACTAACAATAAGTACCGTATTTATTTCTCTTACTTTTCTGTATTAATGGTTCAATAATTACTAGAAATTAAAACCGGGATAATTTTGGCGACTTGTGATTTAATGACAGACGGTAATGTCTGATCTCGTATGCTTATTCTTCGTATGCAGCATGATAATTAGCGCAAACTACATTTTCTTCCCTTCTATAACGTTACAAATTAAAACCGAAAAATTTATTTAGTAAAGAAATAATACACACATATATTAGACTTTATTTTAACCATTTTCTTTCTATTTCATTTAATAACAGATTTATTTATGATAAATTTTGTGTGCAAAAGAATTTATTATATCAATAAAATTATTTATATATTATTAATAGTAGAAGAATAATAATAGTAAAGGAATGTTGGAAGATGGCAGATACGCTAAAACACATTACTTACTCGACAGTAAAGTCAGTTGTAAAGCAAACTATGAAAAGTTATATGTCGCTGCTATAAAAAGTAGTAATGGGCCGTTATGAATCAGACTGAAAATCGTAATGCGTTAGTAGTACAGCATTATAAATCTAATAGATATGATAGAACAATAACAAGCACACACACATACACACAATTAAATATTAAACAATATTGTCTTGGAGGAGGGAGGATTTTCTGTAACAATAACAATATAATTAGATAATATAATAAAAATGTTATTTCGATGAAGGAAGTATCAAGAATGCTTGATATTAATAATACAAATTAACAAATTTCATTGCTTGTATCATTCTCTTTCTATAGATCTTTTATCTATTTTTGATATAAGATAATTTAATATCTAGTAGATCCTACAATTATACGTTTATTTGATATTCTTATCATCTCGCGTTTGAGAAAATTTATAATTTATTGCTGTCGATAATATTTGACAAGCAAACAAACGGGAAAGTTATTAGATACTTTCATGCGTTATTACAATATGCATTCTTCCCCGAGTAAACTTTTGCAATATATCCGATAAACAGAGTTTCTGTTTATCTCGCGCGTTGTTATGAAACGGCAGGGATAGAGGGGCGACGCTACGTCATGCATGCGGCTTGACTTACTCAGGGTCAATAGAACGGATCGCGAATTGTGACGTATAATATCGGTCCGAGTCAAGGGACGAGATCAGGTGAGTGTCTCGAACGGTATATGGCCCAACTCGGTTTAAGAGCAAATACATCGAAGTCCACTTGGCTAATATTGAATAATTCATAAAGCTCGACCAACGCCGTCAGTGCTATACCGATAGCCATTGAACTGTTCATCACGGGCTATTGATTGGGGTGCCCGCTTTCAGTTCTCTCCCCTCGCGTTCTGTCATCCACGCGTCAGAGACGAATATATTTTACAAAATGTGACACGTTGCTTAGATGGATCGATCTTTTATCCAGATTCACTCTATCTTATATTAGTGTCGTAAAAGTCTAATCACATTTATTTTTTAAAATCTTATTTATATAACACAAGTTGTCTTTAATATTAATGTTGTTCTATTAATAATTATTTAAAAAAATTGATTAGAGCTTCAATCATAAAATATTATGAGAAAAAGAGAGAAGATGAATACAGTATTATATATACTGTATTTTATCAAATTAAATAGAGAATGTACGCAATAGAGAAGCATATATTATTATAAAGACATACAAATGAAAAGTTAAATATATATGTAGATAATGTTGCAGATATTAGAAATTGTGTGCAAAAGTTTAACAGAGTGATATTATCTCCCGCAAGTAAAATTTATTCCAATGAGAAATTTCTCTCTTGTGAAGAATCTTGATATTATGAAACAAGTTTGAAAACGTCTCATGAAATTGCTGATTGTTAATAGAGAATTTTCTAAAATGTTAGTAACTACGGCGAGAACAAAAGGCTGATTGGATTATACTTAAGTAAATACAAAAAAGGCCTGTAACTGGTCGCGAAACAATGACTATTTATCAACTCTCCCACGCCTCTGTAAACTACATCAACTGGCAAAAACTGTATCTCGGTACAATAAAGTTCGCCCGAATATTCGTTCACTGTAACGTCTATTGCTAAATGCCATCATCTATCTCTCTAAATCTGGATTCAAAGGGCGTCACGTGTGTATGAAAAGATTGAAACTTTATCTCTCCTAGATATTTTTCTATATAGTATGTAGCTCGTAGATTGTAAAGATAAAAATTCATTTTTTTAACCGTTTTCATACAAATAAAAAGTATAGATATATTCAACGATTTTCTGTGTATTATTTTAACGTTCTAATTCTTAACGATGTCTCTCGAAGTTGTAGCAATGTTTTTGCAGTATTTATTTCTTGCAATTTTGCAGCGCGATTTCAGATATCTACATTAATGCGTTCCGTCAAAACTACACTTTTTGGTTGCGCTTTTGACTTTAACGTAATTTAGACTTGTCAGTTTAATTTGACCTTTAATTTATTACATTGTCGCATCCAATATCATAATTCATAACGTTACGCGACTCGTATTCTGACAAACGTAGATGGATGATCAGATTTTGCAGCTATCTAGATTGTACAGATATATAGATATACACGGAAACCAGAAACCCCTCATCTGGTGTGCGGAACTTTAGCGCAACTCCTCTTACATTACTTACTATTATCTATCGCGCTATCTACCTGCTACATATCAATCTCAAATGTCTTATGTTCCGCGATATAGTGTAGCCATGACTCTCGATCCTCATTAACTGATTATCTGGAATATTAAAATATATTTTTAATATGACTAATATCAAATTTTTAAAATTTTTTATATGAGGATAAATTTGATTGCAAAAGCGGAGAAAGCAAACATGTTTTATCAATGTGCACAGAATTATCTGCAACATTTATATCTTTATAAAAATTTCGTCGCGTATTACATTTGGGATTATTCAATTAATAATTCAGTTGAACGTGTACGATGAATGCGTAATGAATATTACGTGACGGAGTACGATATCAAAGGATTACATATTTTTATATAGTAATATATTATTATCTCTGTAACATGTTAATAAAATAGAGCAGAGCTTCATTTTATTCGCGACATGATTTGTTTCGACGAATTAAAATGTCGTTTATAAATTATGAAATATCTCTTTTTTCCTCAGTATATATATGTATATATATGTTTCTCGGCGCGTTGACAATTATGACGAACGTAAGGTCGTAAGTTATTCGACGGGATGCAGCATCCGACCTGCCTGATGCAATATTGATTCCTGACACGACGTGATCTTGCAGCATAGAATTTGCATGTGGAATTACAAGGATGCGTTGCTCTGTCGCAGTAACGTATAACAAACCCGTATTTACTGTTTGATTGCACGGAAATTGCATTGAACGTAAACGTACGCGTAGTTGACAAGCATGATTCCCTGGACTTCGTGGAACTTTGATCTTACGATCAGTCTAACAATACAAAGCGTGCCTGATTCTCCGCACGAGATGAAGCGATTTTAATAATTTAATTAAAACGATTATTCTAGAGAATATTTTATCATACTTTTTTTAGTATATATAATAGTGTGTAAAGAGAATCAGATTTTTTAATTAGACAATACATAACATTTTTATATTAATACAATTATTCTATATAACTAATTTTTGCTACAACAATTATTTTTTAAAATTGATTTGTCTCAGTTGTCTTATAAATATGCAGTGAAACATCGAATTATCGAATATCGAAGTAATAATTATTCGTCGCGAACACATAAATCACTATGGTACGACTAATGTTATCGCCATTACCAAAACGCAATCGCAATTATAGTCGAATTTGCCATTTCACTATATTTATAACATCGATTATGACATTTTGCAAATCAGCAAAAGTAAAGTTAGTGGAATATTATCGATAAACCAATCTTGCTGATATCTTCTACTCATAATTATTAATTATTAACTGTTATTACAAAATCTTTAAAAGTGGATTTATATTATATTAAGAATTTATATCATGTTGAGAATAATCAACTTTATTTTTATACACAGTGAAATTAGAAAATATTTTATTAATATTTTATATATTACAATACC
>NW_021851451.1:372916-375869 GCF_003651465.1 Formica exsecta | reverse complement strand
ATGTATCTTTCTTTTATTTTGAAGACTATTAGGCCTTACGTCTCGTGACGATCAGTAACTATAAATCACATTTTTCATGTTATATCGCGATTGTTGGAACGTCCGCATACATTTTAGCCAGGTGCTCACAAGGGAGTGTAAAAATAATGGCGATAAATCCACGACGAATGACGTTCGCGGTCGGATAGGTCGGCATGGAAAAGTAATTAGCAATAAATTCTCACGACCTGATGTATAGCGTACTTCGATTTCTTTATGCTTCATCGGATAACACCCCTAGATGAGGGAGCGGTACATATCCATAACTCTTTAAAGTAGAGCTATTTGAGGATTTTACGCGAGGAAGTAAAACAAAGAACTTTCTTTTTTATTTTAGCCTAGAATTTCCATTTATTTGCCTTTTTTTATTTCACGGGCGAGATTATTCGCAATATATTTTCTCGAATGTTGATCTATTGTTTTATCTTTTTCTCTTTTCTATCTATTTTTTTTTATTTAAAAAAAAAATCCAGAAGACAATAGAAATCCCGCACACATGAATTCAACAATTTCTCTCTTTCTCTAGCGGAATTTTTTAAATAACTTGATAAAAGGGGTCAATTTTCGATTTCTGTCGCAAACACGAACGATTCATTCTATTTTTTACGAACATGCTATACCGTATCAAATGCACAAGTGTTCCGTTGCAATTCACTATATTCCCCGAGCGCGGCTCTCGTGCGTTAAAAATTGGTCAAAGCCAAGTATTTCAAATATAGAACGTATATGTCTCGCGTAAAAATGGGAGCACACGCGTGACGGAGCACGCGGAGAATTGGCTTCGGTCGTTCTGCATCCGTCGTCCATCATGTAACACAAGGAGATTTGTCAGGTTTGGCTCGACGTTGGGCTCAGGTTACTTGCGATGCATTCACGATACATCCTTGCAGACTGCAGCTGTATATTATAGACCTTACGATCGTTCACAGTATCCTTTCCCGAGACAAATGATCGATCTTTGGGATAAAAATCTAGTTTTATCCTCTCTCGTGATAGATAAATCTTCAACGTTTCTTCGCCAAAAGAGTGCACGATTATCAGCTCGAGATATAATTTTCGCGAAATATTTCAAATGCAATAATTTACATTGCTTGGACAGTTTTTAGTGCATTATTACGTAAATGCATTAGCTAACATAGCGCAAGGAAAACGAGGCCGTAACCGGTGGCCATAACAGTTATAGCCAATTACGATACCCGCGATGCGCGAAGAATATGAGAGGTGGAGAGGCATATATCAGTAGCGCGAAACAATTTCGATATTTGCGGTATGCAACGGCGATGCGGTTTATGGGTGCAATTCGGCGCACCACCGTATGCACCGCAGCTTTGTATTTCCGCCTCTTTCGCTATTTCTCGCCGTCTGGGCAGACAGTATAACGCGATACATTCCTCCAGTCAAGCTATATATCGCGAAGTATAAAGAAGATAAGGCCTTATATATAAATTGTTATTGTAAAACATTTGTATTATTAATTTACCGTGAATTTATTCTAAACAATCTCTTTAAGGAGGCGATATTATAATGTATAATAGTTTTCATCGCATGGTTGTATGCAATAAATATCATTGTTGACTGTGACAATATTGTCTATTCGAATGACGACATCGTAAGGATCAATTAAAATTTTTCGCAGCGACACTTTGCGGTAATCGGTTTCCGGTCAACCGGAAAGTTTCGGTCGAAGCTTTCGGACGAGCCGAGTATAGACTAGTCAGAAACAATCTATCTCTCTATCGTTCTATTCCAATCTCTCTATTGTTGAATATGCGCAATGTAACGTTTATCACGCGTTCCATTCGCGCGATTAAACATCCTCGTCGTGAAACCGAATTTCGAATCGATCGTTGACGCCAATTTACGATTATGCTTATTCACGGTTTTCAATTCATGTATTAATCGCGCTCTTTATCGCGCAGAACGTACTATTTTATTACATGCCATCATGCTTTCCGTCGTGGTCGGATAAATTGGTTTTAAATCAAGAATCATTAGTCTTGCAAATATATTGTTTCATGCAATATAGCAACGAATTTATTATATATATTTCTCTAAATTCTTATCTTCTCTTCTCTTTGAGGAAAAAATGTTAAATAAATTTTAAGTTTTTGTTTTTCGTATATAAATTTATACTCTATATACTTTGGTCTTCGTACTGAAGGCGACGTAAAGTGCCGCAGCAAATTCTGTTAGCTCAGAGCGTTCGATGGCCTCAAAGTGACCCCTCGCGTTTACTATGGGCGTCCTTTTAGCGGTGCAATACCGCCCTCGCAAATTGAAATTCTCGCCGAATCACCGGAGCGACGTGAAGTGCCGTATATCCTTTGGCGAAGATAGCGGAGACAGCAAGTCCATCGGCAATCGGCCAGTCGTTGGACAGGCGTCGCTGGATAGCTTTATGACTCGATTGATTATCGTCTGGCGATGCGGGAGATATGCAGATGCGTGATGCAGACGAGGTCAAGACTTTTTATATCGAAATGAATCGCTATCAAGGCCCGAAGTACGTGCATCAGTGGAATATCACGCAATAATTTTATATGGCCTCGTCACATTCAACACATCTCATAAATTGTCGATAGAATATGTACAGCACCATAAATACATTTGTTGGACCATTCAGCAATCCTTTCAGGATGTCGCTTATGAAATTCAGTGACGATTCTTTCGAAAAATGCGTCTGACAATGAGTAGCAGCGTAGAGTCGTGGAAGGAGAAAACACCTCCAATGGTCAGACAGAAAGTATTTACGATTTTATTTCGATTAATTGATCATAGAACTTATGATATTACGACTTAAAAGATAAGAATAATTAATTTAATAATAATAATAATAGAATAATCATATTTATTTTAATTATAAGGTAACAATGTTTTATAAATATGTATATAGCAAATATTAAATAATACGAAT
>NW_021851451.1:344013-369018 GCF_003651465.1 Formica exsecta | reverse complement strand
ATATCCATAACTCTTTAAAGTAGAGCTATTTGAGGATTTTACGCGAGGAAGTAAAACAAAGAACTTTCTTTTTTATTTTAGCCTAGAATTTCCATTTATTTGCCTTTTTTTATTTCACGGGCGAGATTATTCGCAATATATTTTCTCGAATGTTGATCTATTGTTTTATCTTTTTTTCTTTTCTATCTATTTTTTTTTATTTAAAAAAAAAATCCAGAAGACAATAGAAATCCCGCACACATGAATTCAACAATTTCTCTCTTTCTCTAGCGGAATTTTTTAAATAACTTGATAAAAGGGGTCAATTTTCGATTTCTGTCGCAAACACGAACGATTCATTCTATTTTTTACGAACATGCTATACCGTATCAAATGCACAAGTGTTCCGTTGCAATTCACTATATTCCCCGAGCGCGGCTCTCGTGCGTTAAAAATTGGTCAAAGCCAAGTATTTCAAATATAGAACGTATATGTCTCGCGTAAAAATGGGAGCACACGCGTGACGGAGCACGCGGAGAATTGGCTTCGGTCGTTCTGCATCCGTCGTCCATCATGTAACACAAGGAGATTTGTCAGGTTTGGCTCGACGTTGGGCTCAGGTTACTTGCGATGCATTCACGATACATCCTTGCAGACTGCAGCTGTATATTATAGACCTTACGATCGTTCACAGTATCCTTTCCCGAGACAAATGATCGATCTTTGGAATAAAAATCTAGTTTTATCCTCTCTCGTGATAGATAAATCTTCAACGTTTCTTCGCCAAAAGAGTGCACGATTATCAGCTCGAGATATAATTTTCGCGAAATATTTCAAATGCAATAATTTACATTGCTTGGACAGTTTTTAGTGCATTATTACGTAAATGCATTAGCTAACATAGCGCAAGGAAAACGAGGCCGTAACCGGTGGCCATAACAGTTATAGCCAATTACGATACCCGCGATGCGCGAAGAATATGAGAGGTGGAGAGGCATATATCAGTAGCGCGAAACAATTTCGATATTTGCGGTATGCAACGGCGATGCGGTTTATGGGTGCAATTCGGCGCACCACCGTATGCACCGCAGCTTTGTATTTCCGCCTCTTTCGCTATTTCTCGCCGTCTGGGCAGACAGTATAACGCGATACATTCCTCCAGTCAAGCTATATATCGCGAAGTATAAAGAAGATAAGGCCTTATATATAAATTGTTATTGTAAAACATTTGTATTATTAATTTACCGTGAATTTATTCTAAACAATCTCTTTAAGGAGGCGATATTATAATGTATAATAGTTTTCATCGCATGGTTGTATGCAATAAATATCATTGTTGACTGTGACAATATTGTCTATTCGAATGACGACATCGTAAGGATCAATTAAAATTTTTCGCAGCGACACTTTGCGGTAATCGGTTTCCGGTCAACCGGAAAGTTTCGGTCGAAGCTTTCGGACGAGCCGAGTATAGACTAGTCAGAAACAATCTATCTCTCTATCGTTCTATTCCAATCTCTCTATTGTTGAATATGCGCAATGTAACGTTTATCACGCGTTCCATTCGCGCGATTAAACATCCTCGTCGTGAAACCGAATTTCGAATCGATCGTTGACGCCGATTTACGATTATGCTTATTCACGGTTTTCAATTCATGTATTAATCGCGCTCTTTATCGCGCAGAACGTACTATTTTATTACATGCCATCATGCTTTCCGTCGTGGTCGGATAAATTGGTTTTAAATCAAGAATCATTAGTCTTGCAAATATATTGTTTCATGCAATATAGCAACGAATTTATTATATATATTTCTCTAAATTCTTATCTTCTCTTCTCTTTGAGGAAAAAATGTTAAATAAATTTTAAGTTTTTGTTTTTCGTATATAAATTTATACTCTATATACTTTGGTCTTCGTACTGAAGGCGACGTAAAGTGCCGCAGCAAATTCTGTTAGCTCAGAGCGTTCGATGGCCTCAAAGTGACCCCTCGCGTTTACTATGGGCGTCCTTTTAGCGGTGCAATACCGCCCTCGCAAATTGAAATTCTCGCCGAATCACCGGAGCGACGTGAAGTGCCGTATATCCTTTGGCGAAGATAGCGGAGACAGCAAGTCCATCGGCAATCGGCCAGTCGTTGGACAGGCGTCGCTGGATAGCTTTATGACTCGATTGATTATCGTCTGGCGATGCGGGAGATATGCAGATGCGTGATGCAGACGAGGTCAAGACTTTTTATATCGAAATGAATCGCTATCAAGGCCCGAAGTACGTGCATCAGTGGAATATCACGCAATAATTTTATATGGCCTCGTCACATTCAACACATCTCATAAATTGTCGATAGAATATGTACAGCACCATAAATACATTTGTTGGACCATTCAGCAATCCTTTCAGGATGTCGCTTATGAAATTCAGTGACGATTCTTTCGAAAAATGCGTCTGACAATGAGTAGCAGCGTAGAGTCGTGGAAGGAGAAAACACCTCCAATGGTCAGACAGAAAGTATTTACGATTTTATTTCGATTAATTGATCATAGAACTTATGATATTACGACTTAAAAGATAAGAATAATTAATTTAATAATAATAATAATAGAATAATCATATTTATTTTAATTATAAGGTAACAATGTTTTATAAATATGTATATAGCAAATATTAAATAATACGCACGCTTTTGACATTATCGTTCAACTATACTATCACTTAATACGCTGTAACCGCAAAACGGGAAATCATTAATATCGTAAATTTGCCGATCGAATTCGTGCGTGGTATTCACGGATCAGTGAATTTTGTACTAGCGGATTAATTCTCTGGCGGTGCAATCGATCTCTGTCTAGCTATTAAATTTTTCGTGGACGTGTTATAACATCCGCGATTTTTTTGCCTTTGCTCAATTATTTTCATTTTACCCGATAATAATTTTTTCTATCGAAGCAGCAAACATCAATGCGGGAAAACTCGTTAGCTCTTTGATGGCTATTACGTCAAGCGTTATTTACAATGGACGTTGCTGCTGCGGTAAATTACGTTCGTACAAGTTTTTTTTTTAAGATAAATTATTTTGCCTGAGAATCATATTCATGATTGATTAAAAGTATATAATTGATAATGACATTCAAAAGAAATTAAATAGTATACGATAGAAAAATTACGTATTAAATTTTTTGTTTCTATATGATTATACATATGTAACTACTGTTTGGCTGACACATGATTTATATTATCTACTCACGTCTGATAAAAATGTTGATTATTTACTTAAAAACAGATATTCTCCAATTTCAGGAAACAAACAAACAAAGCTACAAAATATCCACAAATCAAAACATACAGAGCATAATTTATAATGCAGTACAGCACAATATAAGCACCATAGTATTAAGAAAGTTTTAAGTACGTAAATGCTGAATCAAGTTCGACGCAATGTTCGTCGTGGAATGATGTTAAAGCGACTCGATAAGTCCTAAAGGAAATTCAAGCGGTTACGACTGTAAGGGGAGGGATAGACAGAGGGAGGGATTTGAGGACATGTTCTCGTTCCGACCGTATTAGGGAATTTCTCTTCTCTGTATTGCGCTGCATTCAGCGTAAATTAGAATGCTGCGGTGACGCAGCCGTGAGTGCGCGTATTACCGGTATTAGTGTGTGCCGCACGGTTCGCAACTGATTAGACCCAATTTAATGCTCTGCTCGCTCTCCTTGGGTTTCAGATCTGGACACGATGCTGTATGGATACACTAACGGCATATACGTGCTGGACCACACGCCCGAGTCCTTGCCGGTGAGTACGGTAATTTGGCGTGTAATGAGCCGCTTAGCCACACCTGTTATTGCGATCCGTTCATGATCCGCTTCGCGAGGAGACGTTTCCTTTTATAGATCCTTATAATTTAAATAATGTGAATCGTGCACTGATATGTATTGTTTTGCTGATTGTCATTTCTTTAAAATGTGCGTATTGATAAGATAAATAAAGCAAGCAAAAAAATAATTAATTATATTTAGATGTTTAATAGTATTAATTGTACTATTTTTGGGTCAAATCGTTTTCTTTCTTTGTATGGAACGATTGTGTTACGGCTTAACTTACGATGTCCACATATTTGAGGAAAATCAACTTGGCAAACAAGCTATCGCGAATGCGTGTAATGCAATATATAATTAGACCATTAACCGCAAACGTCGCAGAACGCACCGTTTGCCGTAACTGTTATTGTCTGTTAGTGATAATGTAAAATCCTATAGTCGAAATGGTAAGCAGATTAGATAACAGTGTACACATACTGTTCAAGTGTACTGTCGTCAATATTACTTTCACCTAATCGTAAGATTAATTACATATAACGATAAAAACTATTTATTTGAAAATGCGATGATTTGTACATGTAATTAGAGAAATTCCAATCTTTTACGTGATTTATATCTGCAAACTAAGCAATTATTTGGCAACTATTATTCCACGTTCTAATGGATATGAGATTCACGATTAGATTCATCAATTATTACCATAATTGCATAGCCAAACTCTGTATTGTACTATGCATAATAACATGAATTTCAATCTCGATAACCGATTAATCGAATACTCATGACGTAATTAATCAAACAATCGTTTAATCGTAATTTTCTGATTTTACGTAAGATTTCATGGATCGACAGGAATAATATTCAATTACGATTTATTAAATCAAATTACAATTAAATTATAATTAAATTTGACGAAAAGAAACACGTTGATACTGTTACTAATTAGATCAAAGTATGTATAATCGGTTTCTATTTTTAAAATTATCCATGTAATAAGACTGTGAATCTTATTTATATTCTTCGAATTTATTGATAAATAGCTATATTGTTATTAAATAACTATTCTCCCTAGAACAGTTTATGCATACAAATCAGTTTAGAAATTATTATGTAGACTTGTATGGATGTAGTTATTCATAGATAATATTTATTACTGTCATATATACATGGAGCAGGAATAATTATTATGACCAATGTAAACGCATAGTTTATTGCTGATATAAATCTTTATTATTAAATTAAACTACTCATCACATTGAACGTAAAAAAATTGTAATTATTCATGCAGTGAATAAATTGAAATAAATATATATATTTGAAACATAATATAACATAAAATGATATATATATATTTGAAACATGATATGAATATATAATTTCACACACATTTTTGATTAAATAATATACTATAAATAAAATTATTTAACTGTGACATTTCTTTCTATTACACGTATAAATTAATATAACTTCTACAAAAAAAAACCTTCTTAACAAATACTCGAAAAAAGAAATATACATAGATATAAAAAAATATTTCCGATACACACTTTTTTTACTTTATTTATTTTATAATCAATCTTGATATACATATATTTGTTACAATAATTATATTGAAACAACATAAAGTTAGTTTAAATTATTTAATATATTACGAGGGATATTATTATAAACATTATTAAAATATTTATACGTTATTTCATAGCGCGTTGTTCGTATTCCTCGCGAAAACAATAATCGTAATAATCGCCGCGAAAACAATGCCTATCATAATCGCGGCCACACATAATGACGTAGCGCGTAAATTGATACGAACTCGATCGGCGCGATTGTATCAACGATATGTATTTTATTATTATTCGAACAATCTATTGGCAATAGCGATATTAACAAATGTGATGACAATACATTCGGGAATGTTCCGTAGATGTTGCAAAAGAATAGCTAAACGTGTTGTTATTCAGGATAGAAATATTTTGTTGCCGATAAAAGTTTATTTGTTTGGATTTGCGCAGCAACTTTAGTAAATTCATTGCATTAATTAGTGCAAAATTATTGATGCGATGCGAAGATGTTCGCGCGCAAGTTACTGCAATTATCGAGACACGCATATATATATGCCGGTACAAAAAAATAAAAAGAAATAAACGTGATTTGTAATTTACACGATTTGCATCGAAGCGTAGAAAAATGCATTAATTAAGTGAATATTGTATCCGTATCAAATAAAATTCTTTTCATGCATTGTTACGCGCGCTATTTTTACGCGTTCTATAAAAATATATCGAAACAGATTTGTTTCGATATATTTTTATAGAACGCGTACGTTGTCTTGTTCGTTATCTCATATATATTTGTATTAGAGTGTTTTATATACATGAAATGTTTCATATAAATTTATGATATATACATAGCATCTATTTCTTCGTTGAGAGACAGAAATATATATTAGTAATTCTCTATAAATAAAGTAAAAATCATTGTGATGGACGATATATTTTAATCAAATATAATCGTTGATAGATCTGCTAGAATTTTCTCATAAATTATTGTCAACGATCTAGCAGAATCGCAGATAATACCTACGCCATTCGCACGTGACAATTGTCGCTTCCGTGGAGTACAAAGGAGGCGGATCACCGTCAACGAGATACGTGCGAGATACGTGCAGACTCGGTTTAAGGAGGGTTAATAAAAACTTCGGTTTCAATAAAAACGGATTTGCCATGCGCGAACTTTATTAATTTGATCGCGTAAACGCATGATGCCGACCCGCGGTATTAATCGGCTAAAAATTCCAGACTAATAACGTTCTCCCATTACTCGTCCATCGGCGTGATGAAACGGGCGTAATTATCCTGTTTCGTAAATCGTCGTGTGTGTCTCTCCTATGTACGAGCTTTTACCGAACTCTCCTTTTGTCTCCGTCCCTTTATCGAAAGTTTCCCACAGTTCCTGTCGGTATTAATTAACTTAATTAGCTGGACTCTCTTCATTAGCGGCAGCTTCCTCTCGATGGTTTCTGTTGACAACGGGGTTACAATGAAGGGTATTAACGAACGTAGAAAGGAAAGGGAGAGGATGAACATTGTGCTGTTGAGCGAGCAGGAGTATTTGTATTGTATTATCGTTGATCCTCTAGTAGAGAATGATAAACGATAATTCTGAAGAAAAGACCGAAAAAGCCCGTACGCGAGCTACAGAAAATGAGGCGCATTTACTATTTAATGACATTACATTGCACTGCACGGGAAATATTTACTGTTGACACAGAAGGGAATAAAATCGCAAAATAATGCGGCACATTTGAAATGCGCTCCATAAATTATATAATCTCTGATAAGAGAGATAGCTTTATGCGATATAATGTTGATATAACAGCATCGATTCGATATTTAGAAAACTGATGTACGTTAATAAAAACATACGACAGGAAGTTTTATCGAAAAGCTATTATTGTAGATTTATACAGGAGCTATCACATTTTTATTATACAATATTAAAATTTTCATTTTTAATATGTTCATTAATACGTAAGATTGATTAATTAAGAAACGAAAGTATAAAATCCTATTTTTTCATTCTCTTTCTTTATAAATTAAAAAGCCTTTTTTCTGAATTACAGTAAATATATTTATTAAAATAGTTATATAATAATAACTGCAATACTAGTTAATATTTAATTGGTGTGTTATAATAAAAAATTACAAATTTAAATTTAGCAAGCTTATAAATTAATAAAAATAAATAAATAAAAAATTAATTTCAGTTTTTTATATTATTATACAATAATGATTTTGTTCCATTTTTCAAACTTCCTGGCTTCCTCTTTTTAGTTAAAATTAGCATAGTTTTTGATTTGTGGATTTATTGTATATCGGTTGATAGTTGCAAGTTATTAGAACGATTTGTGGATAATTAAGTTAGCCGAGGTAAATCGGATTGGTCACCGTTATGAACTATCGATTGTTAAATTCTCTTGTATTACTCTTGCTTTATCTGATTTTCCACCCGTCAACTGTTTACATCCAATCAATACTTGAAGTTAATTAACCAAAGCGGAAATTTGCACGAAATTTAATCTCCATATCACCAAACGATCGATTCTAGCAAATAATGACCTTTTTCAATGAGATAAATATTTTATTAATCGATAATTGGCGTTGTAAAATGAATGAATAAGAATAATATTTTGCTTATTAATAAGAGAATTGGGATTTCAAAAATATTTTTAAAAAGATTTGTTGAAAAAAATCAATTCTTTGTATAATATGTTATTTATTTGAGAGATTCTATGGTTATTCCAATATATCTATGGCTTTACTCCAACAGGATGTTTCTCCACTCGATCTTGTAAAAAGAAATATAGTGAATAATATATCGCAGACTATCTCTTGACTATATTTTTTAACATCAAATAAAAATTATTTTGCCGCAACACACGTGAACTTCTTTCGTAGAATTCGATTTCTCATGGCAAAAATTCTTCGTCAGTAGTTCTATGTAAGCCCGCCCTTTCGACCGGGTTATCTATCAGCGTTGAAGGATACGAGGAAAGTTCACGCGCGGCTGAAAATACATAGATGGGATATGCGTCCCGAGGGACTAGCCTGGGATCCCCTGTCTTCTCCTGTACATTTGGTACATCGAATCAGCTTGGTGCTTGTTATCGTCTCCCATTTGATCTCTTTGTCATTTGCCATCGACTTCTTTCGTCTGCTGTCAGCTATCCTGAAGATGACGTTTCCTTTAGGCGTCGTTCTTGAACACGATAAGATAAAAATTGGCCGTCGTCGCCGTGAAAAGAAAAATGGCTTTACGGCCGAAAAGAAAGCTTTTCTTCCCGGAATATAATCGCACGAGATGGAGACTTGGTGGCGGTAAAGGGTTAAGGATGCTTTCTCCAAGGGGATGGCTTTTTATTTCTTTTTTATAGTAGATAATATTAAAGGTGGGCGTGAGAAACTTGCGTGAGCGCGTAAAAAGTACTTATTTTTGTGTTATTTTTATGGTCTTAAATCTCAGCGCAAAAATTTCCGAGTAATATTTCGCATTTCTCTTTATTCGACAAATTTTCCCAAATATGGTAAACTTTGAATGCAGTTAGATTATTTGTCGCGAATCAATTATATGTTTGTTTTCATGAAAGTTATTATCAGAAATTCACGTCACATTAAATAAATATATGATAAAATTCTGCATTTTCTATGCCTGAATATATCCAACTGAAAAAATTTATTACTTTGTATAATTATTGCAAGATGAATGAGATATAAAACTTATCAGATAGATATGACGTATCTCTCTGTTTTGCTGCATTGAGATATTAATACAAAATATTTTACAATAGATTAAATTATGATATTGTTGAACAATAAACAATGCTGAACGATAATTATACGCTTTTATCAAAGTTTCTGGTGACATTAATGTACCGACATTTTCGTTAAAATTGTGCTAACCGCATCTCTCTCAATGGGATACTCAACAAGAAGACAAGATGCACTTCCTGCCGACAAAGGAGTCACTCAAGTGACTCTCTCCTGTATTTCACCGTGAACTTTCTGGCAGGATGCAGTTCGATCACTATTAATTAGAACAGTAATTGAAAGCCAGTTGGTGTCAAAGTCTATGATGCGTTTATTTATTGAATCAAATTTATATTTATATGAATTTATAGTGCTCTTTAATATTGTTTTGATATTTATGTAATATATATTTCTATAATTTTTATTTTATATATACATATATATTAAAAAAAGAGTAAAAAAGAAAAAATATGCTGACACATTTTTTATGCTTTTTTGCACTTGAAGTTACATGATCTTAATAATTAATATTGATGATGACGTATCTATGAGACAATTTGCAATCGATGATAATTTCATCTAAACATCTTACCAGTATTGAATTGTTGTAAGAATTTATTGTGTTCGCCTGTGATAGTTATATTTTCCACAATCCGGAATAATACGAGATTATTTAACAAATCCTAGTTGCATCGAATATGGTATCTCGCTGACTTTTCCAGGGAGTTTCATTTCCCTCCTTGAAACCATTCTAAATGTTGGTTGAGATACATTAAACGTGGAGCTTAAGCCGTTTCGACTGCGCTCGTAGACGAAGCTTGCTGCACTCGCTAAGAGCGCATCTTGCATTTTAGCAAAAGTTCACAGTGTATAGTTGCAGTTTGCAAAGCTGTCAGTCTGCACTGCGGAGAGAGTGCTTTTAAAACCTCGTGGCTTCCGTCCTGATTTCGCTGATCGCAACAAGTCTCAATGAGATTTTCAGCAAACTTGATGAAAAAAGGCTTCTTAACGAAAATATGACGTAAGCCAGCTTTTGGCTAGCCAGACAATAGCGGAGAGTGCGAAGTATAATTACTGTTTTTTCGACGTACTTATGGAATGGTATTGATGCCAAAGTTATAAAGTTAGGTAAAAGCAGAAAATTCACGCGCAAGGCGGAAATTGAGATATCTTTACCCGAACTTCTCTAATTTCTCAAGTTGAATCCAATTATTCGATTCCAATTATTTTCTTCCGGTGGAAGGATTCGGGGATGGGCAATATGAAAGCGGGTTTATTACTCGAACACACTCATTTCAGCGACCGATTTTTAATGATCTGCACGCAATTAAGTAAGCTGTTCTTTAAATATCATCATCATCTGAATCTGTGGTTGGGTTTTTAGTATTGTTGTCTTGCGCGTGAGAAGTTTTCCCTCATAAAAAATGATAAAAGATACGTTGTTCCATATTTTTAATGATATGCTTGCAGTTTGCCTCTGACTGTAAGGAACGAGTTCAGGCTGCGACTAAAATATTTTTTCAAATATGGAAGTTTGATCATTAGAAGCAGCCTTACAAAGTAAAATTCGCAGACGAGTGTTGTGACATATAGTTCCACACTTTTAATAACGCGTCTATACTCATATACTTTGGTTTCGAAATATGCTTTATACTGCAAAAAGATGAAACTGCAATGTAAAACTGCCACAGAATGTCCTACATTTTTATGCGGATATATTCGTCGCGAGAGACAGAGAGTACTATTAAAAAATAAAATTTCAACACGAAGAAATTTGTATAACCGGGCAATTTTAATAATATGCTCCCACGTTTCGAAAATTAAAAATACGAAAGGATATCGTAATATTTTTTGCTGCAGAAAATGCTGGGAGATAATATTCACGAACATTGCATTTAGAATGTAACAATTTTAATAACACATATCCGGGAGTATTTCTACCGTCTCGGAGATTTGCTGCACGTTTCTCGTTGTCATAATACTCGTGGTACATTCGCCGTTGTTAGAAAAGTCTTTCGCCTGAGGGCGCGTCATGAATGAGGTTCTCGACGATCCGTAACGAATGAGATTCCGGAAAAGGAGATTTTCGTGAGAGGGTGTTATCTTGTTAGACGGACGGAACCCCTTTGGTTCTATAACAAGCACCGTTTTTAATATGCCCCGTTGGACATTATCCGGGTAATTCAAAATTACATTGTGCCTTGTATAATAAAGCTTAACCGCCGTCTTTTAAATTTCCGAGAGAGGAACGCGAATATAATAGGATTTTACATTATCTAAAAATAATGATAAAAAAGACAATATGTTATGTATCTTTGACATGTAAAATACTTTCTTTATAAATCATTTATATGAATTTTGATAATAAAATGTAAATAAGTGATACCACCACTTTTTATTAACCGTCAATTGCGTGTGTGCTCTGAATTTAAATGTATAACTTATACGCGATACCATATGAATAGCATTTTCACTAATTAGCGAATTATGATTGTAGGACATGGATATGCTGCAACTGTTCGCGTCTCCGGCAGGTCGAGCGTTGCTCACGAGCGACAATCGGCCAAGGGGATCAACGTCAACCTCCTCCTTATCTCGAGATTCCTCGTCGAGGCTGAAGGGCGGCAGAAGATCATCGGGCAACGGCACAGTCAGCGCACCAACGTCGCCACCAAGACGACGGAAGTCAAGCGCAGAACTCTATAAAGAGGCGGTCGAGATTCTTGGCCTCACTTGCTCACTAACCGATAGTTGCCGATGTATCGATTGCCAGGTAATTATTCACGATTAAAACGATCAATACACATTTTATCACAATGTTTAATTTTAAGAATTTCTCAATAATTCTTAAATCTTAAATCTTAAGATTTTTTTTAGAGTGAAATGTACTTGAAGTTACAATGTCATAATTTTTCATAGTTAACAAAGTCACGGAACAAACTCGGCAAGATACTTTAGTAATATATTGTAGTTGTTGCTCCGCCTGCAAAGTTAGACTTTTTTACATTGGTACACGGTTCGTTGCATTTGATTAGAAACATTTTATTTCAGCCATTTTGCAAGTTGACAATTAAGAATTCTCTGCTTGAATTATTAACTGAGAAATGTTAAATGTAAATTCAATTAAAATTCATACAGTTTATTTTTTTAAACCAATTATACCGCGCACGTGATAGCTGCAGACACAACAAAACAATACACGACAATATACAAGCAAATAAAGTCGATACTAGCTAGTTTGCGTATTAATTGGATAGCTCTGTTACGGATTATTCGTCGTGGAATAAAACTTTTTGCTGTTTTATTTTAGTTTGCACTTCTAGGTTCGTTAGTTTATATCGTTATAATTGGAAAATTATGATTCTATTAAAATAACAAGACCGTTGAATTAAATTTGATCAGCGCTGTGTAAAATTTTTTGTTGAAATTAAGTAATTAAGTTTTTAAATTAACTAGGAATAATTAATTAAATTTTTTCAAACTAGTTAGACATTTCAAAATCATATTACATAAGGAAAACATTGATTTAATAACATTTTTTTTTATTATATTGAAATAAAAAAATATAATAATATTATTATGCATATAGTAAAAAAAATAATTATAGTATTTAAAATTAAAAAGCTACTTTAGAATATTATAAAACCTATTTTATGTACACTGGGGAATATCGCTTGATTGAGATCCTAATCGGCCTTAAATACATTGTACTACTGTAACTCAATGCTGATATTCGCTATTTTCTTTGTGCAGAGCAACTATTTCAACTGCGAAGACGATTGTGCCGACGCCGGTACAGAATTGGCTGCAGGCACTCCTATTTTATTGGACCACGCTCTGTCGCATCATCTGACTGTGTGTTCCATACAGTAGCAGGCGACCAGCAGACAAAGACTTCGAAATCGGCCCTCTGTTAATCCGCTCTGCCACATGTTCTAGAAGAGGAAGATGACATTATTGGCGTGTTGACTTCTTTCGGCAATTATACAACATTCACGTTAAAATCAGCAGAAATCAGCGAGACTGAGAGCAAACAGAGCGGCAACGATATTACACAGCAATCGAACATATAACGGGAAAATGGAATTGTTTATTTTTTGTTCCATAAAGTTCATGCAAATATACATTCGCTTGACAAATAATTTATCTAACAATTAAACGATTGGACGATTATTTGCTCAACATGTGTACATCGGACAAACGCAAAAGTGGTGTTCGCAGAAAAATTTTCATCCAAACACATCCGAATATAATTCTTTCGTAATAATAATACATCATGAATATCGACGAATTTATAACGTAAGTGATTATAGAGTTGATCTTTGGTATTATTATTTGAAAATGTTTCATATCATTTTTTTTATTCCATATTATTTTAGTGACACAACGACTTTCACGTTTGTATTTTTGAAAATTTAATTTTCGAAAATTGCGTTTAGAAACGACGAGAAAGTACGGTTCAAAAATTAGATAAATAAAACTATGCCAAATAGCGCCAAATTTACGATAGGATATCTTAATTAATAATTAGCCTGTGCCGCGTTTGATCATCCATGGGATAAACGTATCGATACTATTTAATCGAATTGCCCACACATGCGCGGTATATGAATTCTATATTATATACATACATGTGTGTATGTGTGTATACAAACGTGCATATTATATTTACACTATATGTTTTATTATTAATATTTACTTAAGAGTCTAGCGAAATGCGATTGTGGAACAGTAAAGTGCTCGTAGCTAGATAAAAAGAGATGATCCAGGTGGTGGGAATGAATTTGCTCGAAATTATGTATAGATTTTACATACCTGTCATGCAGTTGATTATGTGTCTGATTAAGTCTTCTAAAGAGTAAATCTTCTTCTACCGAGAATTCTTCATGTTGAGTTAAGGAGGCGCGAGTAACGATATAAGTAGATATGCTTATATACGAGCAGAAGTTTCCTCAATCTTCAGAACTTGCATTGCGCGAAAATATAATGCGATTGCAATGTAAAACAATGTATTGTCGGAAATTTTTTATCGTTATATAAGCATAGTTTTCGTGAAACAATTAAGTAATAAAATACAGAAGATTGAGGACACATATACACCACTTCTCGTAGCATATAATTGTAATTGTAAGTGATGTAACGATAACCAAAGTGTTAGGCCTGAATTACGTTGTGCACTTCGAGTTGAATGACGCAAATTAGAGAGACATGAATGAGAGCAAGCATCGTTCTCACCGTGGAGAGATTAAAAAAAGCTTAACAATATACGGAAGCAGGATTTTGAAGAGGGTCAAGTGCCAAATATGTAACTCGTTGCTAAGCTTGCCAGATAAATAATCGAATTGTTAAGAAAACTTTCGCGTGTATATTGATTAAAACGTTGCGCTATATATTCGAACACTCCGACAAAATTTTATACCAAACTGGAGTAAAATATTTACTTCCAGATTTAATCTATAGGAACCCGCGCGATAAACATTCTGCTCGCAAAACTTTTCGGCTGTGTATCAAATTTTTAGTTTGTTGAATAACATGTGGCGTTTTATTGAATCATCGCATTCTGTCTTTTAAATCATATAATTATACAATACTGTATCTTTTAAACATTTTGTAATTTATAAGGTTTTTAAAAAGTAAAATAATTGAATTCTAAGTTATTTACAGGAATACCTCTAGAAAAAAAATTTTAAGCGAAAGATGTTTAATAATTGATGAAGAAGCTACTATTGTACAATTTCTATGCATTTTGTCTGATAAAACTTTCATTATGCCTAATTAAATACGAACATTTCGAATTTGATATTTAAATGTGCTATTACTATTAATTGCATTTAAAGCGTTAATTATTCCTCACGTAATTCTGTGTTTCCAATTTAATTTAATTTTTATCTCTATTATTTATAGATAGTCCGTGTGGTATTATAGGTTCTAGATGAGACAAATCTAGTCCTTGCTCGTCCAAAGAAATATCCATATGCCATGGAACAATGGAATTCTTGCGTAAAAGCAAATGTGAGAAATTCATTATCAGAACAAAATAGAGCGCGATATTTTTGTCTTTT
Organism: Formica exsecta; assembly: GCF_003651465.1. NCBI lineage: Eukaryota > Metazoa > Arthropoda > Insecta > Hymenoptera > Formicidae > Formica > Formica exsecta. The sequence continues at coordinate 353,852 of NW_021851451.1, read as the reverse complement.
AAGAATTTTATTTTTGTCTTTTAGAATTTTATAATTTTGCAGAAATCTGTAATCTTACTATGGTCATGTTTTGCGACAAGATATCATCGATAGTAAACGTAATAAAAATAGTCATGACGACCTAGCCAGCAACGTCAAGATTCTTCTGATTCGTTAAACAAGTAGGTTTCGTGTTCTTCTTAAACTATACGCGATTTATTGTCATCGTGGTTAAAATTATGAAAATAGAGAATCTTTCTGAAAATAATGTAATTTCCTTTCAGATGTGTGTGAAAAAAGGCACAACTCTGCGAAATCGTCACCGGAGATACAATAACTGTCTTTAGTGATCGAATTTTCCATTGGAAAAACGCTCTAAAAACAAAGCTATAGATTTTATACAAATGTCACGTAAAATTAAAGTAGTATAGGTCAAGTACATGCAGAATCCGTGCATCATATTATAATTTTCGTCAGCTACAAAAAAAAGGTTAAGAATCTTTCATTTCAATGACGTAATGAGGAGATCTCTATTATGCTGGAAAGTGTCTAAAATAAATGATTGATTATACCAGATGGCATTTTCTTCTCCGTGCATTAATGGTTGATTGATCAACAGCGGCGGATACCAGATGACATTCATTGATGTACCTTTTTTCACTTCAAGATAATGATTATTTATCTTCATTAAGAAGGCGCGCTATAGCAAAGTGTTGGTATGATTGAGATATTATCACTAATGTTATTAGGTATAGATAAGAAGAAAAGGAGCAATCTTTAAGTAGATGCGAAGTGGGAGAAAGCCACGAAATTAGAATCTTATTCTTATGATTAATATATCAATTAAGATATTCTGTAAAATCTAATTTTTTGTTTCTAACTTTGTAAGAGACTGTTGCATATAAAAATTTATTATTATTATGTGTATACACTTATAAAGTATTATTATTTTAAACATGTTTAGTATAAAATTATGTTTACTACAATTAAATATACATAATATTGTATTATTGCTTGTAGATTGTCAAGATATATAAGATTATTAATATTTTGTATTTCGGGGGCTTTCTTCCGCATACATCCGCAGTCAATCAAGTTTTAGAATGCACATCCGTTACGTCGGATTGGCTTCTTCTCATCGACGAAAGTAACAGCGCAATTAATAATCTTTTCAAATATATTCGAGAGTCGCGAGAAATCTCGCGAGGGTATGTAATGCAAAATCTGTGGCTTCTAACCATTTTATAGTAATATAAATTGCGAGGAAAAGTACGAGAAGAAAATCCTCGCGAGTCGCTATGGCGTACTCTTGAGTAAGAGAGACTATTATTAAAGTACGATACAATATACTTGACTCTCGTTTTAATATTTTGCACATTTTTAATTATCCTTAATTGTCCTTCCATCCTCTGCCTGCAATAACAAAAATCTTAAATTCCTTAAATCTATACATAAATCTATTTAGAATCTTTTTCGGTAGTATAATTATGTACATAAATATAATCTCATACATTAATAAAGACATCAATATATTTTTTTTTATAAAAATATAATTTTATAATAAATCTATTATGAACAAAGCTGCTTATCAGAACTTATATCAGAACCAATGTATGTTTAAAAGTAGATTACCGTAAAATGCTAACTATAGATTAGTTTGATGACACTTTTCTACATGTTAGATATTTGTATTAAAATTTCTGCAATACTTTTTATTATTTCGGCAAACACCTAATATGCTGACAAGCATATTATTTATCTTTTTCGGAGACTTTTTCTTCCTTATCATACCATGATAAAGCTTGGCTGACAACTGACAACATAGAGAATACAGTATTCGCCTGTTATCAATGTAACTTGCTCTTTTATCGTTAGAGTGATAAAATAGATATTTAATATCGCAATCATACTAACAAAAATAGAAATTTTTGGAAAAATAAGTGAATATATAAAGATTGATTTAATTTTTCTCGTTAGTAAAATAAAATCTATTATTTTGTACACATCTTACAATTAATTTGAAAGATTGTTATCCTTATTGTAGTAATTATTGTCATTATTATACTAATACTACTAATATTATATTTTCAACAATTTAATAATCAAATATTTTAATCATTTTGAAGGTTTAATGAATCGATTATATATTATATATGATTCATTATATATTTCTAATCTATTGATGTGCGCAATAGTTATAAAGCATATATTTATTTTACATTATTTCGTGCTATTTTTTATATAATTATTTTATTATTTCACATAATTAATCATAACTGTTTTTTGTTTCAGATATAAACATATACGTATGCGCTTAACGAATTATTGTTTTCTAACTCATTTCGTATATTTGTTTCAATGTATCAGACAAGTTTTCCAAAGTAAGAAATTTCTATATTCATATCATATCAGATATTCTCTGAGGTACTATCCGCCAGAAGCCATCAGTCTCCACTCGATATTTCGTCGCATATGTTTCAGAATATCATAGTTGACCACGATGCCATTTTAGTGGTCGCTATGCGGCTTTCCATCCATGCAAGATCATAGCAGATGGCACTTTGGCGAAGTCAAGGATCCACCCCCGCGCCTTCAGAATGGGGGTGAAGCAGTCGGGATGTAAATTCGATTGGAGACACCGGCTACACCGGGATACTCTTATTTCCGAAGATCCAAAAGGGGTGGGCGTGAGCGACACGGTAGGGAGGATCTGGTGTCCTCCAACTCAGTCCTCCTCGTTTTCCTCGGCGGAAGGATGCCTTTGGGAGCGTCGCTTATATCGAGTTAGAGCCGTTTGAATACAGACACGCTCCTACAGTTGGAAGGGGCCCACTAGGCTGCCGGAGATATCGTAGGATCAAAAGTTGATACTCGACCTTCCTCGCGACTCCAGAGCTATCTTTATATGATTACTCGAGGACCTCCTACCACCGACGTCTCCTCTCTCGGCGAAAGGGTATCGGCGCAGCCTCCTACCCCCGACGAATCCTCCACCCTCGCCGCCATCTTAAGACCGATACACTAGTCCCGCACGACGCGTAGAATACTTAAGGATCCGTGTCTTTCGCGGCCCCTACACCATTCCATCCACGACGACTTCCATCTTTCTGGTCTAGGCGGTTGGAATGACGTGAAGTACGCATAAAGTATTCCTGGGAGACGATCCGTTTGGAAACTGAGTTACGGCTGCTACGTGGTCCAAGCGGCGATACGGTCCGCGACATCGACGCGAGATCGATCGCGGAATTATGCACGGTATCGCGGAGAAGACGAGGGATGATTATATTTCCATTTGCCGGCGACAGGATGTTACTCGCGGGAGTAATAAATGCGAGCGAGTGGAAAAAACTGGGATCGAGAAATGGCAGATTATTTATCCATTCGATTGGATAAATCTTTAACTTAATGAAATCTTCAATAATAGTAATGATAATTAATGCTGTAAAACGTAAAGCAGTATAAACTTGACAAAAAAATATTTTCAACTAGTATTAATATAAAATGTGAGAGGAATGGTTATTGTAGTAATTAATGAGAAACATGTTTTAGATGTTTTAATTTTTTATACATGGCTGTATAATTATTACAATTTTTCTCGATATCTTTATCTTTTAATTTGATGAAATAAACAAAGCTTAGGAATTATCGTCAACGATCAAATCACATTGCAACACACCATTTATCATTCGATTACCAAAGTTAAGCAACATTGGACATGGTTAGTATTTGGATGGAGATATAATATTTTATTATGCGTTTCAACTTTGTCCCTTTTCATAAATACAATTTATTTCATATCTCTTATATTTATGTCAAAACGCTATTTATAAAAAAAACTTTTTAAACACATGATTTTTATTGATATTTTTATGCATTTAATGATCATCTAACTCATATTGTAGTGTCAGCGTAACGTTGTCGTCACGTAAAACATCGCACGACGAAGCGAGAGTTAAGATGCCGAAGGGGCGTGGAGGACTCGTTGATCCTGCTCATCAATGATGCAACCGAAGGAGATACACGATACCACGGTTGCTTCAGCAAGGCACGATGCATGTCCTTGGGGGTCGATTTCGCCGAGGACGACATAGAATCGACGAATAATCACTTTTCCGAAGTATTCTCTGGCCAACATTCCCATGGATAGCCATCCGCGTCCGTGGATAATCATTTATTCAGGATGGGTAATGAATCGGACGCCCATGGGAACGTCGTCATCGCCTTCGTGTGGATCACCAAGTCTATTCGTGAGTTTTCGTTGATTTCCGAAGACTTACTCGGAGACTTTACGGCCAGCTGGAAATAACATTGTCACGGTATATAGCCTATTTTATTCTGCTCTTTTCTTTTATCTGCGAAATCTGTAATCGCACAATTTCAGATTGATCTTTTTTTTCGGCGAAAAAATATTTTATTATAAAAATCTTTACTTAAATTTTTCTGATTTCTGAACCGATCCTAACTTTTATTTTACAGATATGTATTTACAGACTGTATCTCTCAACTTAATCCAATCTGACGCTTATCTGAATCATAGATCCTCTATACACAAATTTAACATTCTTTTTTTGATATTGCGACATTTCGTATTACGAATGATCCATTATGAATATCCACAATGTCGTGTACGAACCCATACAAGCCGGAATTCAATCGATCTCTGACTGTATTAAGTCAGTCCGGCTGGAGACGCTTGATTGATCGCCGGAACGCGCGACGTGCTCTTTTCTTCCTCACAGGCGTAAACGATCATTTGTTTTCCTCTTTCCGCTTTCCATGCCGAGCTATTTGTTTAAAGTCGCACGATACACGGAAGAAAGAGAGAGTCGCCTCGTTATTAAAGGAGCCTACTGACAAATGACCGCATCTGTGACAGCTCGTCGTCTGATTGATCGAAGGTCGTGCTATTTACGAAAAAGAAAAAAGGAACATAGGGAGAAATTATCTCATATCTCATTATCGCGACCAGCGGAATAGAAAATGCAGGTTTTGTAAATGTCTGATAATTTCCGAGCATGGGAACGTCGTCATCGCCTTCGTGTGGATCACCAAGTCTATTCGTGAGTTTTCGTTGATTTCCGAAGACTTACTCGGAGACTTTACGGCCAGCTGGAAATAACATTGTCACGGTATATAGCCTATTTTATTCTGCTCTTTTCTTTTATCTGCGAAATCTGTAATCGCACAATTTCAGATTGATCTTTTTTTTCGGCGAAAAAATATTTTATTATAAAAATCTTTACTTAAATTTTTCTGATTCCTGAACCGATCCTAACTTTTATTTTACAGATATGTATTTACAGACTGTATCTCTCAACTTAATCCAATCTGACGCTTATCTGAATCATAGATCCTCTATACACAAATTTAACATTCTTTTTTTGATATTGCGACATTTCGTATTACGAATGATCCATTATGAATATCCACAATGTCGTGTACGAACCCATACAAGCCGGAATTCAATCGATCTCTGACTGTATTAAGTCAGTCCGGCTGGAGACGCTTGATTGATCGCCGGAACGCGCGACGTGCTCTTTTCTTCCTCACAGGCGTAAACGATCATTTGTTTTCCTCTTTCCGCTTTCCATGCCGAGCTATTTGTTTAAAGTCGCACGATACACGGAAGAAAGAGAGAGTCGCCTCGTTATTAAAGGAGCCTACTGACAAATGACCGCATCTGTGACAGCTCGTCGTCTGATTGATCGAAGGTCGTGCTATTTACGGAAAAGAAAAAAAGGAACATAGGGAGAAATTATCTCACATCTCATTATCGCGACCAGCGGAATAGAAAATGCAGGTTTTGTAAATGTCTGATAATTTCCGAGCCAAGCATATTCAATGGAATATGTATTACATCAGCCGTATTGACAAGGAAGCGTGCTCGCTTAGTCGAATTAGTTATTATCCGACCTATATAACTCTAACTACAAGTGATTGTAAGCGAAATTACACTTGTTCCTGTACGTTCCCGTCAACGGAAGGAACATATCTCCGTCACGATCCGCGCGTGGAACGAATTAACGCGCGGCACGCAACGCACGAAAATTGCATGAACACCGCGCGAGTCCCCTAATCTCCCTCTCAAAAATTCCATTAGCCGCGCAATGTCCGACGATAATTGGACATCGACGTTTTTTAATCCGACTGACCCGCGCAAATGCGACTGACATGCAAATCCACGCAATGAGATTTTGGTATCCGGTCATTCGTTGGCCTGGAAACTCGACGCGTAGAGAAATAACGAATAAAAAAGTGCACAGCGTTGTGGGGTTGCAAAAGTATATAATATTTCGCAAATAATAATAAATACAGAAATAATATATTTGTTCGCAAGGATATAACTATATGATGGACTGAGACAATCCGACAATATATACGATGAGCATCTTTTTTCTGTGATATATAATTTGCACTCATCATTTTCTGATCATTTTCAATTTAAAAGAATTGTTAAATTAAATTAGAAATAATCACGCACGTGTCATAATATAAATTGGCGGAGCATATTGTTCGTGGACTCTTAAATTGATTAATATTGATGCGTGTGAAAGATAGTTTAATTAAATAAATATGACGTGTAAAAAATTTGATATAAAATTATAATATTTTTCTCTAAACCGATTCTCATACATTGCTTTAAATAAACATTATCTTGATAAAGAATAATATTTGATCTCTGATCGGTATTTTTCATTGACGATCGATTATGACGCGCGTCTTTGCAACGTAGAGATCACCCCTAAAAAACTATTGAGCAATCATATTTTCTTTTCAACATCTGTACGTCGGATCCTCGCGTCGCTATATCACTCAAAGTTGTCACAGACCAGGACAGGTTACGACGTCCTCAGTTTCCACCAATTTGGCGACACGCTCGCGCGTTCGCGGATCCGGACCGAGTTATTGCGAGGGACAGAGGGATGGCAACGCGCAGGTTGGGGCTTATAAATAATATGGAAAACCGCGAGGTGGTATAAGGTAGATTCGCGGTTTTCCTCTGCCAAGCCCGTATCCCTGTGTATGCTCGGCAAGAAAACTGGAAAAGAAATACGAAAAAGGTAACGGTGCTCGTGTACGATAGAAAGAGGGGATTGGAAAGGAGGAAAGGGGGAGGATATCTCCGACTGACGGTATACACCGGCGGTGACCCGAGTTGCCATATTTCAAAGTAGGGCGTCCTCCGAGGGGCCGTGAATACCTTAATAGTCATAAGGTGTATCCGCATACGGCGAGTGTATGGAGTTGTCCCCTAAAACGTATTCGAACGTTCCATAACCGGCAGCTGTGCGAGACGATGCGATTCTGAACGGCTTTTCTACGTTGCGGATATAACGAGAATCGCAGGCAATACGGAAACGGTACATGGCCACTAAAGCGATAATGCTGTCGCGAAAATTGCGATAGCCAAGGATCGTTGCGATTGGTACCGCGCGACAGGGAGATACGGAATATTATGACCGCGCGTTACTTCGCAAATTTAAGTTGAATATGTTGATCCAACTTATTGTCTTTATTATCGTCGTATTAGCGTTGTAGAAAAAAATTTAACATTTGAATCTTTTAATGACAATTTTTAGAAATTAGATATATAATGAACTAAAATTTTTACTCCGGATATATTTGTGAATAATGTGATTAAGAATAAGGATATGTAAACGCACCAAATTACAAATGTCTGATTTACGATATACAAGTCGCGACATATTCGCGGTCCAACGCTATTTAATAATGAGAGACTCTCTATTACTCAATGGTTATTAGGAAGAACGTAGGAGGGGTGGCTTTCGATTCCACTTGGTTCATGGTGCAATCGGTTAATCACCGCTCTCTCATCCCCAGCTCGCGTAGCCTGAGACAAGGTTTAAGCGCCGACGTAGCCGCGCGCCCTTCGGCCCACCTACCGGTCCCCATATCAATTAATCTTACCCAGAATGCAATAACTGTCCAATCTGCTCCCGTGGCTGCGTCATGGTGTCGTGCAGTCTGTGCTGTAATGTCCTTCCTCTTTCTCTCTCTCTTTTTCTCGCTATCTCTTTCACAGATAAATTTTTCGATGTACTTTATCTTTCTTTTCTTTTTTGCCGTCCCTTATCCTTTATTTCTCGCGACGTTTTACACGATTGGTATAGACGATGGAAGCTATAGACGAGCCTACGGAAAATCTCACGTCCACTCCAACATCGCACTCGTACATCCCTGACAAAATAATGAGCGCGAAAATGAGATGGAGAGGGAGAGAACGGCCAAGTCCAGGGAAACTCGGCAGAAAACATATTGGGCCGTTAAGGGGTTCTTCGGGGTAGTCTGCTTAATTGGCACGGCCGTTTAACCCTGAATTGCAGCGAGTGAAGCTGGAACGATCACGATCCAGCAGTGCCAGATTCAGCAACCTTAATTAATAGAGCTATCGATTCGGATGAAAAGCAGACGATTATCTTAATTAAAGTACGCACTATGCGTATATATTGTAACGTAATTATTTTATTACTTTTTTATTTAAATTTTGATTCGTAATACATTTTTTTAACACTCATAACGACGATATATTTAACAAAACTTGTATTTTATTTCGTATTTACAATTTGCAATAAAATAAATAATAAAAAACTAATTTGATTAAAAGATATTAAATAATTGAGAGAGGGAAAGAAATTGCTAGACAGAAGAAGCGTTTACAAATGGTAACAGCGTTTATTGTTAATAATAATAATAATGACAATAATATTAATAGCGAGTCTCTAATTACAATAATTACATAATGATATTAATGGTACAACAATAAAAACTTCGATAGCGAGAAAAAGGGAAGAATATAATAACTTTTTGATGGAGGCCACGACGAGCGAGCCGCCATTAGTCGAAACGACTTTGTGCAGCACACATGTGTGTGGGTATGTGTGCCCGCGTCTATTTATAATATTTATAGCTTCGATTCATTCATATTTATATCCATATTTGTGTATGTATATATTTATACGCTTAAACTATATGATACTGTCTACGTGCTATTTACAATTTTTGGTCACAGTTGCAACTTTAGGGGTTGTATTTGACGTTTTTAGGGTTGTGTTTGCCCTTTTTTCCAACGACAGGTGCGGGAGATATGCAAAATACAGTACGATTCTCGTCGTACTTTGACACCTTACACGCCATTCGACGATCATGCTACTCGGACAATATTTATACTTTGCAAAAAATGCAGCTCTTAAATATTATCAATTTTTTCGATATCGAAAATAATATATTATTTGAGTAGATTTTTGTAGAGTCGTTTTATTATTATTTTTTTTTAATTATCTTTTATTATGATATATAATTGTGTAGTGTTGAAGTGACATACATTTTTGCAAAATGCCCGACTAACTTGAAGATTGCACCGCGTGTCGTGAGAATATCTACGTAATAAGACAAGTTACAGTAACAGGTAATCGATTAGCAGTAGCTAGACGTTGATTAAAGTAGAAAGTGCTAACCATCATTCGTAACAAAACAGTCGATCGTCCATTCGCCTATTTTTTTTTATGCGCACTTACGCATCTTTGTAATTAATAAATTATCGTTTCTCATTGTAACGGAAAGCTCTTTTGTCCAAATAAAAGAGTTGTTGAAAAAATTAATCTTTGGTACGTTTCATCGTTTAGGAACGAAATAAATGCAATGCTTTTTCATGGAATGCTTCAGTCATAACAAATCACCAGTACATTTTCTCCATTCTTAATGTATTCTACAAGTCAAGAATCCTTGAAGTCGCGAAATATTCGTGTAACGATGAAATTCAATAAAACAAATAATTGAATAAATATTAACTTACATGATCTCTTCAGATCAAAAGATCAATAAAGATTTCTTAATAAAAA
>NW_021851451.1:321483-344007 GCF_003651465.1 Formica exsecta | reverse complement strand
TAAAAAAAAAAAAAAAAAAAAAAAATATTAGAGTTCCCCACCTTCAGCCAATTTCCATTGTTCCGTTAATTCATTTTCTAATTGCACTATTCCGATTATTTTTGCGTCCATCATACGATCTGAATTTACATGCAATTTTGCATCTTCAATATTATATGCGGTTGAATGATATTAATGTTTTGCTTTCTAATGATTTTTAAAATAATTAATATATTATTGATTCAATTCTGTATATATATATATATATTGCGTCTTTTAATATAATAATTGAAATTGAAATAATGTAAAAATTTAGATTAAAATTTAAATTATATCACTTAGATAGCTTTTTAATTGTGAGAAGGATATGTTAAACAAAAAATATAAAATATAATTCGAGATGCAAAAAGTTGACATCATCCAGCCAGAATCCATCACGATACACTCCGCAATCGCTTTACTCATGATTCTATCCATGAGATTAATTTATCGCTCTCGGTCACGTCTCCGCCATCATTGACGATCATCGTTCATGATTTCAGTTCTCGCAGTGGTTACGGTCTCAATCCGGTCAGACCGCCTGATTCGCGGAAATGGACCGCTAATTGCAATCATCTGCAATCGCCGTTCCGCGCCGGAGACCGGCAGCTTATTATCAATCGCTGCCTCGTCATAGCTTCACTGCATCATCGATGGATTTCCACTGGGTAGGGAATTCTGTCCGGGAATCGAACCAATCGGCGGTCGATGCGACGCGTTGAGGTCAGCGTGCTGGGTCTCGCGGTGCCTCCTCAGGTCGACCTTTCGTTGAAAAGCCCGGCCGCATAGCTCGCAGGCGAACGGTTTGAAGCCCGTGTGCTTCCTCGAGTGCGTGATCAGGTTGCTGCTCTGCGAGAATGCCTTGCCACACACTTGGCACTTATGAGGTTTCTCTCCTGGAACAAAAAAAAAAAAGATAAAAATGTTTAGAGAAAATAAATTTTCAGGCTAATTAAATTTTCAATGGGTTGATATTCGAATATATTTATGTGTAAAACAAGAAGTTATTTAATTGCAAATATCTTTTCAACTACTCAAAAATTATAAAACTGTTTTACTTAAAAAGTTAAAGTTTCTTGCTTTTTGATAATTAATTCTTAAATAATTTATATGGACAATAATTTAACAATCTCTAATTATCTAGTATCCATTCGAATCTGTCCATTCCGTCGAAAGCTAATAGTATGATGTGTTACATAATATGATCGGAAATAAATAAATAATAAATAAAATCGAACAATATTGGAGAAATCCAAATACAAAAATTTTTTGCAGTATTTCTTCAATCGACCGTTTTATCGATTTTTTTTCTGAAAATTTATCGATGCTGACATAAGGTGTCATGCTATCTGGACTATCTACAAAAGATACTTTATCGTTGAGCGTAACTTAAAGGAAAAATCGGAAAACTCCTTTAGCATCATTCAGTTTTTCTTTTACGTCGTCTGCCACATTCCAGCAAGCATTCACGTTAATCTCGAAGTACCGATTCTCAGTGCCGCCGGCTGTTCGGTCAAGACTCTCCTCGGGCAAAAGGAGAAACCATAGGGGGAGAAGAGGATGGAAGGCACGGAAGGCTAGCCACCTCGCAAGACGGGTGTAGGTGGCATCAGCGATGCGGGGCACGCCCGGTTAAGATTTCCTCCCAAGCGAGAATCTCAGCCACCCCGGCGGCGAGAAAAGGCAGCGAGCGAGACAGACGGAGAGAAGAGCGAATGGAGTGGAAAGGGGTGCCTATGTGCGCCGCTCTAGGGGTTCGTTGTCTCTCAGGGGCGAGGGGAGAATCCCCGGTTGGAAGGGTCGCCGCTCGTTTCTCTCATCCTGGCCGCGAGCTCTGATTGGCGGCCAGGGGCGGCTCCAACCCCCGTGTTACCATGACTACCGGCGGGATAACCCGGCTGCTGCTGACTGAGGGTAGTTAGAGAAAGAGAGAAAGAGAGAGAGAGAGAGACAAAGAGGCTGTCTGCTGCTGAAGGGTGGTGGTGGCACGACGACGATGCGAACTACGCCGCCGGCAGGTAACGGAGGGCCCGTTAATGGACTCCCCGGTACGTCCATACGTCTAGCCGAGCAACCGGTACACACGTATGTACACCCTCATCCTCCCGGCATCGGCACGACGACCGGGCGGAGGGTGGATCCATAAACAACTCGTTAGCCGAGCCTTCAATCTCGCCCCGCCGATACGACGGGGCCGTCGATCGCCCTCGCGATTATACCCGGTCCGCGATCTTGATTTCCTATCCAGGAAAAAATATCGGCTGTTCTTTTCCGGTGTTTTCTCGAGATCGGACGTGCTGATCCGTATCCAGGAAAATGTAGTGTCTTTCCCGAAACATTCGAATCAACGCAAAGTAATACAATTATCGATTATTTATAGTTTAGAATTCTTTACACAATTTCACATTTGATTATTTTCACATTTGCATTTCATGTGTAACAGGTAAACTAAAATATTAAGTTTGATTTACGTTTTCTGTGTTTCAACTAATATTTTATTTTATTAAAATCTTTTTTTTAACTTTTTATCCTGGCCGCGAGCTCTGATTGGCGGCCAGGGGCGGCTCCAACCCCCGTGTTACCATGACTACCGGCGGGATAACCCGGCTGCTGCTGACTGAGGGTGGTTAGAGAAAGAGAGAAAGAGAGAGAGAGAGACAAAGAGGCTGTCTGCTGCTGAAGGGTGGTGGTGGCACGACGACGATGCGAACTACGCCGCCGGCAGGTAACGGAGGGCCCGTTAATGGACTCCCCGGTACGTCCATACGTCTAGCCGAGCAACCGGTACACACGTATGTACACCCTCATCCTCCCGGCATCGGCACGACGACCGGGCGGAGGGTGGATCCATAAACAACTCGTTAGCCGAGCCTTCAATCTCGCCCCGCCGATACGACGGGGCCGTCGATCGCCCTCGCGATTATACCCGGTCCGCGATCTTGATTTCCTATCCAGGAAAAAATATCGGCTGTTCTTTTCCGGTGTTTTCTCGAGATCGGACGTGCTGATCCGTATCCAGGAAAATGTAGTGTCTTTCCCGAAACATTCGAATCAACGCAAAGTAATACAATTATCGATTATTTATAGTTTAGAATTCTTTACACAATTTCACATTTGATTATTTTCACATTTGCATTTCATGTGTAACAGGTAAACTAAAATATTAAGTTTGATTTACGTTTTCTGTGTTTCAACTAATATTTTATTTTATTAAAATCTTTTTTTTTAACTTTTTTACGAAACACAAGAGATTCTTTAATAATCTTTTTTTTTTTCTGGAGAGTCATACATAAAGAAAAATAAATAGAATAAAATCTAAATTATATAATAGAAAAAAGTTTTCACTCTATTATATTAATGCTATATATATTAATTTATTGCAGGACATATTATTGGATAATGTAACCATTTTTTGGTTGGTTTTATATTAAATTAACAGAAACATTATTCGTTTTTACGTAATCTATCAAGTTTGCGTATCGCACACAACGCTTTATCGTAGTCATTTTATGCGAATATCAGCCGCATAGTTGCGCTTACCCTTCGGATCAAGATTCACGCGCGGATTCGGAGTTAAAGACGCGCTTTCATTGGAGGGGAAAGAGGGGTATTGTAGGAATCCGACGAGTCCGCCGCTCGATGAAATTCCACAGAGTTCTCCGCGGACCCAAGGGGTGGGACGAAACGGATAGAATTTTCGCGGAGTTAAGCGCCGGTGGAAGCCAGGACGGGGCTGAAAGAGCGCAGGGTGGCCGTTTAAAATTTATGAGCTCGTAAAATCAAGAACCGTCCGAGCGCTCGCACCGAGGTTGCCCGTTTCGCGTCTATATCGCAACGACTTTGCCATGGTTACGGAATATCGTTTCTGCCAGACTACCCGAAAATCCAAAGTCTCTCGCTCTCAATCGCTTTCACACTCGACTGATTCGTAAATAGATTGTGGAAATACATTTGTTGCATATCTAATAAAATAAATAGAAAATAAAATTTTATCCTAAATGTAGAGATTTAACAAAAGTAGTTTCCTTCAAATTTTCTGTGAAAAAGATCGACTTTATACTCGGAAAAGAATTTGTTATTAATTTTCGGGAGTTTTGAAATAGCTTCTACTTATAGTACACGCGCGCGAGCATTGTATTTTATTCAGTGGTATACTCATTACAGTTTGCTATTCAGTGATAATGCCACTAGTTTTGTCTTTTTATATTGTTGATATAGCTAGCGCAAATTGCTGCATTTTTAGTGGCCGGGAGGATATTAGGTTCCACATTTATTCGTGACAGAGAGAGAGACAGAGAGCGAGAGAGAGGGTGGCACTTTAAAATATCATTTTCTTGAGAAAACGAAGGATTAAGAGGTTGGGAGAGAAAGAAGGAAAAGAAGAAGGACGATAATGTGTAGAAATGGGACGCCGAGTCTACTGGGATTCTCGTTTCTCGGAAACGAAGTAAAGAAGAGAAAGACAGGGCAAAAAGAAAAGGAGCCACCGGAAATTTACGCGCTCGTAAAAATCAAGAGCCGTCAGAACTCTGTTAGATCCGTCGGGTTTATTTCTTCGATGGAATTGTCTGTCTCAAAATAACCGCGTTAATAAATTCGTTGGTAGCAACGCGTTACCGAGATAATATATTATCTCATGTAACAGGATTAAACATTGCAAATATTATTACTGATTATTGATGGATTATTTTAATAATTAATCTTTCTCGAGTGAAAATTTTATCGGATTTTGTACAGATTATTTTACTTGTTCACGAAATTTATGGATGCCAATATTTTCTTGCAAGGGAATAAACAAGGGCAATGCAGCTTCAGAAACGTGACCGAAAGGATGATCGATGATCAATAATATTTCAAATATGAGTCTGAAATTCCAACTATGAGCGTGAACGAAAGAATTTCCGAAAGAAGGAATAAGGAAAGAGAAAAATAAAGAAAATTGTCGGCGAAAGCAGAACGTGATCATATATACTCGTGAGAGAAATGTCAAAATGGATTTTAATTTTTTGGGTATGTGTATCATAAAATATTTATCAGTTATAATACATAAATTTTATAATCGATTATATGTATGTGTGCAATATTATAGCAATTTGTGGAACATAAATCTCCTAAATCTTTCAAAATTTCTTGATTTTATTCACAAATAAAGAAGAAAATTGTGTTCATATGCACAAAATTGCATAATATAAATTATATAAGATCTATTTAAGAATTCTTTCACAGCACACACGCATACACAATTAACAAGTTAATCGAGGTTTAATAGATAAAAACCTGATGCAAAAAATAAAAAAAAAAACTCGGATGATATTAAGAGCTGATATTCGATAATATAATCTGATTTATATTATTATAATAGTATTTTTAAATATAATTATTCAAATTTTATATGTATTGAAATGATTAGCATACATTTGACAATTTTGCATTATGACAACTTAGTTTTTATAATACACATCATTTTTTATAACACGTCAATTTTCAATATGTGATTGGTAATCGTGGATCGTAAATTGTGGGAATAAATTCGCCGAGAATAGAGGGATTTTCAAAAGAAAAGCATACTGGTGTGTGTTGAAAAAAACCGAGCGTTTCTCGTGGAATTTACGCGCTCATAAAAATCAAGCACCGTCGGAGCGTACCTTATCCGTCCTTATCCTTTATGCGAGAAGTGCACCGGGGTTTCGATCTAAATGCACACGGGATGCATTCTCCGCCGCGCACGTACACGTGGCCTTCGAGTAGTGGTGAGATCAAAGATTTAACCGGCGGCGGCAGTTGAGATTCGACGCTCGCGAATTTTTAACAGCGGAGAATTGGCGAGCTGAGGCCGGGCTTGGGGCTGACTAAGGTCGAGGAGATTCGTGGCTGAGAGCCCCTGAGGTTTAAGACGCCATTACACCCCTCGGGGCTGTCGGCCGACGCCCCTAAAACTATATTAAACTCCCGGAAATCTTACGCGAGCGAGGGTGCTTCGTCTCCGCTAATTCTACCGCCCCGTCGCTCGCACGCTCGTCCCTCGCGAGTGCCGCAAGTACGGCCATTCCCTTCGCACATCCCTCTTGCGAGCGAACTTACTCTTGAGAACGGGAAACCGAGACGGCATTTTGATCGACTCACTCGACAGAGCTACGTGCTGAGCTGCCATTACGACAACTTTGTTGAAAAGCGTCTTGATCCAGCAATCTGGATTTATGTATTAAGCCTTACAAATACTTTAATGCTCATTGATTTAATTAGCTATTCATGTCTACACATTAACATTTAGATCGCAAATGTTCTGATCGGGAGTTACGTTAACGAATAACACGTTAACTATGTTTCAGAAGAAAAGTTGCACAAATATATCCTGGTATTTTTTAAGTATTTTCAATCTTTAATTAAAAATAGATAATAAAAAATACAATAATTAGATACAATAATTATATCTTTAAATATTTTATTAAATTTCTGAGGCAAGATATAAAGATACATATGTTTCTTTGAGATGTTATGTACAATATCAAAATTAATGATAAAAATAGATTTTTTAATCGCTCAAATATTGATTATGTCCTAATATTCTTTTTGAAATTTAAAAAGTGGAGAACGAATTGTTCGAGTAAAAGCGATAGAAAGTGCACGGAAAAGACGAAAACTAAAGTATAGAAAGAAAGGAACAGCTAGAGAAAAAGAGTGTCAGAAAAAGGATTGTAGTATGAAGAAGGTGAACCGGACGCTGGCCGAGGCATTGAT
Source organism: Formica exsecta (assembly GCF_003651465.1). Taxonomy (NCBI): domain Eukaryota; kingdom Metazoa; phylum Arthropoda; class Insecta; order Hymenoptera; family Formicidae; genus Formica; species Formica exsecta. The sequence continues at coordinate 337,251 of NW_021851451.1, read as the reverse complement.
TTCTTCTCGTCTTCATCGACCACGTTCCGAGCCTCTTGGGGCGTCTCTACCCTCTAACTGAAATCCTCGCAAGAGACGAAAGCGGGAGGATGGAATCGAAGAAGAGCGCGCCACATCTCATATTTCATATCGAGGACAGCATGGATTTTCTTCCGTATCTTCAAAGCTCGTACAAGGATTACCCGAGGATATCAATCAGACTATTGCTTCGTAGTACGGTGTATGTCTCAGTAATGGATCAGCAAAAAATATTAGAAGGACATGATTTGAGAACTGACATTACATATTTCTGATATTCTTTTTAAAGGTATTGCTTAGTTTTTCATATTTCTCTCACTTATTAATAGAGAAACAATATAAATTTTCTCTTTTTAAAAATATGCGAATCTTGGATAAAATTGAAATGCGATATGTATATGAATCTGTAGAAAAACTAAATAACATAATTTCTATTAATAGAAATTTAAAAAATTAAATTTATTAAGTAATTTCGAGATTTTACGAAACGAGTTATGAAGAGAAACTTTATAATGTTTTTATAACAAAACTAAAATTAAATTAAACTACTATTTTACTAAATTTTTGTTATATTTGGACAATTAAATGTGAATAATTAAATCATTATTACAAGCAGATATAACCGTACTAGTTTGTTAATGATATCTAGCGAGAAACGAAGCTGGAAAAAAATTTATTTTCGGCGAATTCCCAATGCGTCGCAGATATTTTGTTGTCGCACAAAATACAAAATAAAAAACGCAAACACCAATACAATCTTGTTCACTATATACAGATATAGCGATTTACAAGCGGCCGTTACTGGTCTCCAATTTCGTACTGAGTCACGTTTGTGTTTACCAGTTTACGCCCACGTCAGCCATGATTTTACGCCCTATCCCGGCGAAACACGGGAATCCCTCAGTGCAAAGATAGGTGAAACGATCAATCGCAAAAAGATGTCGATTACAAGCAATCTCAATGTGTGCACCGATTTGTAAATAAATCTCGGTGAGTAATATATCAAATTTAATTTTTACAAGCTAATTATCGAAAATAATAAATCAATTCATAGAATGCCACAACTGGAAAAACTCTCTCTTTACAATTACAATATTATAATTTGACATTATAATATTGGAATTGTAATTCGCCTTATTATAAGTAAACGCATTAGTTTATGTATAATAACATTGATATAGAAATGCATAAAAAGTTTTACACAGGACACATCATCATTGCGCGTAATATTTTTCGTTTCAATTCACGAATTTTCACAATAGTTTTCGCCTAAGGTAATAAACAATATAGACAATAATATCCAGCGAATGTAAAACACGACACATCTATACGCATACATCCGCGGCGTTTTAACCGCCGGATGCTGCATCGTAAAAACGATTGTCTACAAGCTACCCGCTTGCGCATTCATGAAATAATAAATATTGCACATCAATATTTTCTGCGAGGATATTTGTACCTTTGAATTGAACTGATTTTATATTTGTTAATTTCAAGCGAGCAAATTTTTGTAATCCAAATTTATCTAATTAATATTAGAGTGTTACACGATTTTTAATGTATTAAGAATAATTTATACAATTATTAATGTTCATAATATTTAAAATATTTAGAAATTTCATCAGATTATCTATGAAATCGTGTAATAATTAAAAATAAATTAATATCATATAAATTATATGACTACGTCTAATTCTATCGTTGCATAATTCAATCATAAATCGACAGCAAATGGCGTTTCGGAACAATAATTTCGGCAGGGGCGGTCGGGCAACAAGAATGAAAGGAATGAAGAAGGAAACACGATACTAGGACTAAGTCCGTTAGCTCCTTAGTGCTTTAGGTATACCGCAGGGATCCGCGATAATAATCTTCCCGGACGATCATGGCGGATGTATGGCTATTAAATTATTAGAGCGTCGATCAACATTAGGAATCGTGACAAATCCGATCTGCGCCATCCGCGCTAAGACTCGTCTTACCACATCGCTCATGTGCGCGTAACTTAATTGCCAATTGTGTCTCGAAACTGCTTCGTCTTTATCCCTTGTGTTTCCTCCTCTCCGCCTACATAGTTTATTAATAAATGACCCATTGATACAAAAGCAATTGTGTTTCAACTACCACAAAGCGATAGCAATGTGAGAAAAAATACTAGTTGGTGCAACAACATTCAAGATTTGTTGCAAGAACTAGATTTTAAAAATAATAATATCTTATATTTTTTCCTCTCTTTAAATCTGCAATATTTAATATCATTATTCCTGTAACGCGAAACCGCAAACGATACTTTGACGCCAATGACGCGGCTAAACTCACATAACTCTAAAATATGATGCAGCCGATGTATTCGGGATAACGTTAAAACAAATTGATTGCATCGGGTACGTCTGCTGCCGCAACCAGCTCGCAACACACAACAGCTCTCACAATAAATAACAATAACTAACGACCGAGCCCCTGATCGCCGGTGAACATCGTGCGCTCGCATCCCCCTTTCCTCTCCTCGTACACGGCATATCAAACTCATCCCGGCTGGTATACGCGTGGCCTCAAGTGTCAGTGACGAGTCGGGGAGAGAGTCGGGGATGCACGGACGCGCCGATGCTGCTGCGCGCTCCGGGTGCAGTTAATTTCAACCACCCGCGCTCGGGCTGGTTGTTCGAGTGGGTGGTTACGCGGATAGGCCGAGGAGAGAAAAAGGGGGGTGGTGATGGTTTTCGTGGGGTTTAGGGACGCGGGGGAAGCAGGGGAACGGTGACGGTGAGATATATGTATCGGGTGGTAAAAGGGGGTTGGAGTGGGCCGAACGGAAGTGGTGAACGAACGAGTGGCAGGAGCGACCGGGGGGGAGGAAGGGGATAGGTTGACGTGCTCCCGGCATGTCGATATCCCTGGAAATTTAATCATGCCGTTCCACTATGAACATCGTGCGCCGCGCCACTCGACGAACGCTATATGGATGACACCTCGGTCCCGTGGAACGTTATACCGGCGAATTTGCATGTTTAATACGGTATCGGTTGCTTGCGCGCCGCGTTTCCCTCTCACCGAGCGCGACATTAAATACAGCATCACACTCTACTCGTCGACGTCGGCGCCTTGTCTAAGGGGGCGCGCTTTTATCGTCCCCCGATGACGAGGTCTTCGTCACTGCTAAAATCTTACGAACGCGAGCTTATGTCAGAGATAACACGTGTTTGTGATTAAAAAGACATATTATACTTATCATTAATTCAATAGACGAATCACATATTGGTCTTGTTGTAGCGTATAAGTAAAATAAAAATATCATAAATATGTCAAGTTCATTAAAAAGAACATTAAAGTATAGCTATTCTCTTTTTTAATTTAATTAATTATCCTTTATCTTCGTGACTTGATTAAGTACTCTATAAATTTTCCTAGCCTTTTAATTTAAGATATGTATGTGCTGTCCCCCTCCAAATCAAGAAAGCTGACCACGCCTAACGATAAGAGGCTCGAAAACTGCCCTAAATAATAGCATCCAATTAACCCGCACCCCAAGCCGGAAGACATTCTTTAAGAATAGCAAATAACGATACAATCGCGCGATTAACACAACTAACGTGCCAATCCTACGTGCCGTGTAAATACACTTTTTACCGCATGTGGTAAATTCGATATGCGGGGACACGACGGTTCGTCGTGACGCGCTAACGAGCCGTAAAGACGACAGAGAGAAAGAGAGAGAGAGAGAGAGGGAGAGAGACAAGAAAGACCGGACTGAGGTCCCTTGCGCAAAGGGGCTGAGGAGCGGGAGGCAGACGGCCCTCCGACCATGTCGCGAAGTTTAAACAGCTTAGAGGGATGTTGCGGCGCCCCCGATGCTTGGGGCGCCAAGTCAGCCGGAAACCTCTAATAGCCCCGTCTGGAAAGGAGAGAGAGAGAGAGAGAGTAAAAGATAGAAAGAGAAGGATGTCGTAGCCGAGGATGGAGTCCGCACTATGAATGTGACCGCAAAGGTGCCCGTACAGGTTGTATCTCCGCGAGTATACGATAACCGCACCCTCGAGGCGACCCCGAGGGAAACGCGTTCGACCAGGTATCCGCGTACGTCGTAGCCGCAACTGAGTTCATAATTCGAAAAGGGCGAGGACGGCGCGCGCTCGTGCCTGCGGCCTGGGGTAATTATTAATCGTGTTACGAACGCGGTATATGTGTATTTATTGAAAATTACGCAACTATATTAATGCGTTAGCAATATTTCCCGAGTGTTTTTTTTTCCACAATAGAGTCCTGCATAAATAATCATGCAGGTGTAACATTTTTCGGAATATGTACGAAATTATTTATAAAATTGTGTGTATAATTACATATCGAGACAATTTCTTTCTAGAGAGAATCATAAAGTTTGTAATAACAATAAAATAATAGATAAGATAATAGAAATAATAGATAAGATGCTTTAGTTATATGTCAATTTAACTTTGTGAAAAAAAATCAATCATTGGCCAAAAATTATGACTAGTAGTATTATATAAAAGACAAATGCACGACAGAGTTTTGTTGCAATTATATTTATGCGTAACCAACGTCATAGCACGATAAAGTAATGGATGACCTCGACGATTCCAATTAATCGTTCCAGTTATTGCGAGTGTTTTAATGGATATCGTATTACGGAGTGTCATAAAGCTTTAATTTTCTTCGCGATAACGTATTGTATCTGGATATTATTTGATGTGTATGGCGTATTAGATGTATATTTTTCTACAATACATAAAAATGTAAACGTAATTTTTAATTATACAATTTATTTATCTGTTCCAATTTTATGAAAAACATATATGTTCTTTTTTTTATGCAATGTGGCCTAAAATATAATTTTTTTAATTACTTAATAATTATTAATTGGAAGAAATTCTCAATGGTTAGATAAATAATGCTAAATATAAATAAATGCATTGAGATGAGAAAATGGTCAATCATGATCACATTTGTAAAAAAAAAAATTGCCCATTCGCAACAGACGTCTCAAACGTCACCGAACGTGCGACCGAAATAGAAACATTCAATGAAAAGATCGAAAAGTACACAGAATGCACTCGTTCCTCCCCATCCCGCTCTTGGCCTCGATCCATCGACTTTACTTTGCACCAACAGCGCGGACAGGTTGTGTTTATTGTGAAAACATAAAGGGCACGATCACGCGTGTATAGATAAGGTCGCGTACACATTGCAAGTTGATCATTCTGATGACAGAGGGACGATGATTTTGATCGATAATGTTCCTCTGTAATCACATGTCGGCGCCGAGACAAATCGGGGATCGGTGAATTTATTTTCAGTTCAAAATGCTGAGAATGATATGATCTTAGAAAGAATAGACATTTAGCTAATTAAATACATTAAAAATCCTATATATAATTATTATTTTTATCAAGAAAAAATAAATATATAAAACTATTTTTTTAAAATATACGATATTTTCAGCAGCTATCAATTCGATGTAATACATTCGAGTAATATTACTACGATTCATCAGAACGGGCAGCGCGTTTCTCATGAAATCGTTGATGCTATCAAAACTCATCACCCGCCAGTCCACCCTATAAAGCTCCGAAAATATTCTGCCGCCTCTCTCAAAGACATTCTGTCGGTGTTTTCTCATCGAAGAGGCTCGTGACCACTTGCCAGTCTGTCACTTCGCTCGTCAACCCCTTGCAACCACCGTGCACTTGACTCGTCGCGCCTCTCCCCCCTTCCGTTGCGTTCCACCGCCGTCCCCCGAAAACGTTCGCCTAACTGCGAAGGTAACGCGAAGTAACGCTCCGACCCCTCGTAGCCTATTCCGGGTTGCCGGCTCGCGCACGAACAATATTTGCAGAGCTCTTATTCTCAACCCCCGTGAGCGGTGGCGGCGCTCCGAACCACCCCGCTCGCCCGAACCACCCGTTTCTCTTTCCACCCCTCGTGTGCACCAGCAACCACCTACCTACCTACCTACCTAATAATGATTTTACGTTACGCCACGCCGTTTTCCCCGGGGAATCCGACGGTGCCGCACCCTTATTGCACATGGCCTGTGCTCGGTACGTGGGGTACGTAGGCAGTCGGCCGTAGGGGGGGTTGGAAAGAGAGAGAAAGGACTGATTATCATTAGCAACAAAGTCCCAGAACACCCTTGGCACACGTACGCACGCAGCCGACTCGTCGTTCGAGGTCGTGGGAGCAACGAGATTTGTACGTGCGCATGATAAAAAAAAAAAGGAAAGAGAAAGTGCTATCGCGCCAAGGGTAAAAACAGTCGAATCGATCTAGTGAGCGTATATAAGTTACCAGAGGTATGTAACTTATCAAAGAATCGATGAAATAGATTTTCAGCGAAATTTTGTGATAAAAAAATATTGCATTAAAAATTAGTTAATTTAAATGTAAACATTATTATAATTGAAACTATAATAATAAAAATAATTGTTATGCAAAAGCATGATGAAAAATTATAGTTTCGAATTTACAAATCACGAAAGACGCTTTTACTGAATAAAAAATGTTTAAAAGATATACCGAATACATAAACTTTCTACACACTTTATTATAGAAGAGAAGATTATCTCCCAAAACTAAAGAATTCCTACGAAAAAAAGGACCGGACTCTTCTTCGTTTTACGGCACAATTACCGCGAACAGACCATGAACATCATTGGTCGGCGCTCTCATGGCGCTTTTGAATTTTTTATACTCCTGAATAATAAATTAAATGTTTCATGGCGACCCTCCGCGTGGAACGCAACAGTGCGTGTAGGTGGACACAAGTGCGTGCGACACAAGGAGATCCATGGTCGATCCCTGTCGGTTGTTAGAAAAGTTCGCGGAAGTGACCATCGCTTTGTATATCCTGTTACATTGCCGGCCATTCCTCCGGCTGTTTTGGGGGGGTCATAGAACGAACGTCGTGGGGGCGGAGGGCCTCGGAGTGACGGCAGGATGAAGTGGCGTGGGGGAGGACAAGGTGATAATTTGATAAGACATCGGGAGGGGTTGCCATGGAGACGATACAAAACCCAGAGCCTCGACTAGAACCCTCCAGCAGGCGCCTACTCTCTCCTTCGTCGCTCTCTACCCTCGAGAAACCTGCTCCTTCAAGAATCCGCTCCATCAGCCCAGAGACACCGAAGTGTCAAGTGTCCTGCCGCCACTATCGCCTCGCGAGTTTCCCGACTTTTTTCCCCCGAGCTTCTCAATCGCACGTAGAACTTCGACGCGTACGACATTGATACGTGCTGTCGAAGATAAACACGCATCGCGTGTATATAAAAAAAGACAAAGACTGCTGACGAGGATTACGCCTGCCATTGATAATAATTAAAATTGCTCTTGACATGCAAATGGGATTTTAATAAGATTATTATTATAATATAATGCTCAAGATATAAAAAATTTATAATTCTTGACAATTCTCAAATCAATATACTAAATATCTAAGAAGAATTTTATCACAGATTTCAGTGAATAATACACGGAAAAAAGAAATTAGCTGCCGTAGCTAAAAACTGCGTGTGATAACTAGATTTCAGTCGTAATATATGGACAGCGATAGATTCTATAATAATTATTTTTATTTCAACCGGAAAGATAGAGACTTTTATCATTCTAGAAACAATCAGTAGTCGAAATGCCCACTTTATGAGACAAGATTATCCACTCGTGTGTCTTGCACAGACTCCACGTTGCGTCACAGCAAGTTCCATTCCAAGATTGGGAAGACTATGATACCCCCCCAAATCGTGGGAGCAAAGGACGAGAAAGCTAAATACAGGAGAGAGACAGGGGATAGGGAAGCACCCCGAAAGACATTACGATTATTACCGAGCGAAATTCGCAATGTGGGACTCGAACATCCCCGAAATGCATTGGCCACATGTGCCGTATTCAACTGGATCCTCTCGCAAGGACTCGGTCCAGACGGTTGACTGCATTATTTATCGCACGAACTTGCCGGACTAATTGATCCCTCACATCCCTTCGATAACGATACCCATCGGAATCACGAACACGATTTTCGTATAACGTCCGAAAGTTGGCGAGCTGTCCGAATATGAGATAATTGCGTACCAAGCAAAATCAATCCGAGCAACTTTAGCATTTCCCATTCGATTAAATAGAGCAAAGTGTAAGAATATCGTCGGATTAAACGTATAGTTTATAATCATGTTTATGTGTAACTGATGGACAAACTTTTATTAGAAATCTATAATAGATACAAATTTACGTTGGAATTGTTTATGAAATTAAAATCCGCTAACGCGCGATCATTTTTATAGAATACATTTTTAATCGATAATAATTAATATCGAATATTCAATAACCATTAATATTAATTTTAAGTTTGCTAAATATTTTCTATTAGTTACATAAGATAGATATTAATAAATAGATAAAATATTATAGATATTAGAATAGATATTAATAAAATAGATATTGGTTAATCGCGAGAAATAAATCTTTTCAATTTTCGCTGTCTTTCAAAACCATGGATTCGTAGCTTACTCACCAGTGTGTATGTAGGTGTGCTTCTTCATGTCGCTCTTCTGATGGAATCGCTTGCCGCAGAACTGGCAGGGATACGGTCTCGTGTCCGAGTGGATTAGAAGGTGAGTGCTGAGCGTGCTGGATCTCTTGAAGGCTTTACCGCATTGCTTGCACTCGAATACCTTCTCCGCCGAGTGCACGGCCCTGTGCTGTGTAAGGCTGATCTCGTGGCCGAAGGTTTTGTTGCACAACTCGCAAGCGAATGGCCGTTTACCGTTGTGTGATCGCCTCGCATGCACCTACGTCAAAAATTGATGTTTTTAAATATTATAAATACATAAAAAATTAGGTAAAAAAACATAAATGTGCAGAACGTCAACGCAGGATATTATTTCAAGAATAGAAAATTACATGTGTTAAGCGCAAAATTATTTCCATAAGAGAAAAAGCCCGTGTGCGCACATATATACACATATATAAAATAACGTCTTATATTTAAAATCACATGATATTTTTTTATATAAAAATATTGTATAAATGTAAAAATAAAAACTATTAAAACAAAAATAATTATTTATCGCGGCTAAAGTAATTGAAATGTACGCAGACGAACGTCATCGAGGATAGCAAATCAGAAATAAATCTAAACAACTGGTACAATCTTGAGTGTGGTAGAAAAAAAAACCCGCATACATACCTCGAGCCCATGCGGCGTGCTGAACATCTTGTCGCACTTGACGCAGCTGTAGACATCGCCGAGCGGATGGGGATGATGCAGACCGTGCGCCGTGTGAGTCGAATGCAGTCCCGGGTGACCCGGATGAACGCCGCGTAGCAGCGGGTGCAGATGCGGCGGCAGAAGATGATGCGGCAACAGTTGAGGATGCAGGTACGAGAGGGGATGATGCGGATGAGGCGGCAGGAGGCCGCCTTGAAGATGCAACGGCGGATATAGAATAGACGAGCCGGGTGGTGGCGGATGAGCGCCCATGGAAGCGGTTTCTCGATGCGGTGACGCGTTCTGCAGGTGAGCGGAGGGTGGGTCTGGCCTCAGAAGAGCCGACACGCTGAAACTATCGCCGGATTTCTTCGGCGGATGCGAGACGGGTGACGTCGCGACGCTGATGGGCGACGGTGACGGCGTCGATGACGATCGCGGAGGGCTCGAGGTGCCTTCGTGGTCATCATCGTCGCCGACCTCCTCGACGTCCACGTCGACTTCCTCCTCACCGACATCGACGTCCACCTCGGCGTCCCGATGCTCGGGCGGAGGTGAATCCGGACAGGGAGATTGCGATGGCGAGGGACTCCTCGTCGCTGGAGAGCCCACCAGACGACCCACTCCGAACGACAGCCGTTCTGAAAGATATACCGTTTATAATGATAATTAATTATATTATTATATCGAGCTATATTCTTGATGTTCGATTGATTTGTACGAATTGAAGAATCAATATTAAGTTTAATCGTGCAAAAACAAATCGGCGATCATATCGCGTTCATGGATTCGCACCTTTGAGCAGATATAGACATTCTGTAATCGATAAACCAGAGTTCATATACTAGTCACGAGACCAAGATGGCCAATGACTAGACGGACGGTGACTACGTCACGTATAAGGTACATGTGGGACGCTAGATGCAGGGAATCCGAAAAAGGAAAGCCACGGGTAAATACAGTTTCTTTTGGCGGAAGGACTCAGCTGGAATAAGATTTGAGTCACGTACTGGACCTCTTTTTCTTAGCGTGCGGGCGCGAGGGTGTTTAAGGGACGAACAGGGCACGAGAGGTCATGACAGGATCTCATGTTGCGCTAACGAGACATCGCAAGGAGAGAATCGAATAGTGAAGTGCCGAGGCGAAATGTATTTCCGCGACGTTACGTGAAGCAATGTCTTTAATAAAATCTTTCGCGCGCTCTTTTGGAATTTTTTTATACGACGTAGTATCATAAATCGTGTGTATATATGTGATTAGTTCTTTGATAAAATTATGCTTGGACGATAAAAGGCAATGGAAAATATGTCTAGTTAAATTTTAAATAAGCCTTTTGTGGCATAATAATCGTAGCATATCTCGAAATTTTGACATTTCTATTTGCCAATTATTAATGTGATTGTCTATACTAGATAATATGTCACATAATTATAGCTCTAACCCATAGGTAGTTAATTTATAACGAGGAGATTAAGCTCTTATTATTATTGAAATATTAATTAATGTTTTTACAATGTGTACATGTGTATGATATGACAGTTGCAAATTGCATCAGGTATCCCAATTTCGGTATCGCGTGTCAATCGGAATTTACTGTACTCTCTAATTATCGAATCGATGATTTCCGACGCAGCTTTGATTTGTACGTCGCGTCATTTTATCTGTCGACCGTGTCAAACGAAACACGATTCAATCATCAATTGTGATATGTATTTGTTAGATTAAGCGCGCAGAATATATTTATTTCGCGTTTCCTGTTATCTGTTTCCTGACATAAATTTGACGAGAAATTTGGGAGATATCTAGATTCGATTCCAAGATATGATAAGCAGTATGCAGAATATGCGACTCATTTATTATCTGCATTATTTCAGATAATATTATCTATATCTATACCATAAATATTTTAAAAAGAATCATTGTTTGCATTGTGAATTGTAATCAACATTAATAACTTTGTAGCATGAAATGCAATAACAAACTTTATATATATTATTATACAATTGAAAGTATATTCTCTAAAATCGAGAAAAAATATAATAAATTATATTTATAAAATTCATACTTCAAGCAGAGTAAGATGAGTGGAATCGATACGATTGAAGTCGAATTTTATTCGAAAATTATTTGTGACATTTTTAATAATTACGATCCGCTTACATCGACGTGATTTACGGCGCCGGGTGGATCGGAAATCGGGCACGCGTGCATCGCGTCTTGCCACGAGAGAAGGAAGGGCAGACTCAGGCTCTATTTCACGGCCCCTTCCCCGACGCACGGCAATTTCGACGTCGGATCACTCATATTGTGCGTCTCCACACACAAGCACACAACCGGTATATTATATTTATAATCCGTACGCGCGACACGCGGTCACGTGCCGGCTCGTATGATGCACCGGTGTCGGTTAATCGCATTTAAAGCTCTACGCGAGCCCCGTCGTTGGGGTCGATTATTATCGTGTCTCATGGTGGCTTTGCAATCGAATCAAAATACGACTCGCGTCAGAGTGGCCTAATGTAATGAGAAAAGCGCTTTGCGCCTGCGGGGATTTGTCCGAAAAGACAGATAGGTGCTTTATTACACCGGTCAAAAACACAAAGGAAGACGTAAGAAGCTAATGAAATTACAAACGTTACAGCCGACATTTTTCCATAATGTATATGTAATGTATATTTGAAACCATGTCTAAATATTTAGGATTTGCGTAACTGCCTTAATTACGTGTATCTTGTTTTATTTTAACATGATCGAGTTAGCTACTTTTTTTTAGAAATCTGCTTCATTAACGATATGTGTACTGAAAACAGATTTGTAGACAAAAATATATTACAAAAAATTTTTATTTTTTTTTTAATTTATTGTTAATAGTAGAAAGCTGATCAAACGTTAATTGCATTGATTGTTTCTTTATAGTTAGAGTTGCCTTTTATTTTTACAATTACAAAACAATTTTATCGCTTATTTCTCGCGTCATCGCAAGAAAGATAAAGGAAGCTCGAGACAAGAATGAGCAAAAAGAAGGAGGAAGTCCAAACAGATGTGATTCGTAGCGTGATGGAAAGAACTGCTTACGCAAATGCTGCGTCTGGGTGCGACTGGAATGCGCTAAAAACTGGTGGTGCAAACTAGCGAGAAAAACGGTTCGCGAGCGTCCGGCAGATGGGTTAACTTTGGTCTGAGTTTGACGGGGATCTGCATGCTTGTGGCATGCGAGTGCACACGTGACGTTGCATCGAGATACATCTCACGTGATCCGTAGTCGCTTGCAGGCTCGATACGGTGAATGAAACTTTTTGAATCGACTTCGGAATCGTTTTTGTCACGGCACCGACGCGCGTCGTAGCTATCATGGTTGCGCAAAGTGCTTCGAGTTGCTTATGGGACAAAGTTTTCGGAGAGTATCGTATAAAAGATTAATAATGTGTGTGTGGGATGCAAATTTGTCATCGATATTTGTTGTTTGTTAAATATTACATAACTGCATATTTTCGTATCTAAAATAATATAACTTGAAACTACAAAGTAAATCATAAAGTAGATTAAAATTATAAATTATTTTATTATAATTGTATATATACAAAATTAGATAAAATGATTTTATTTTCTAGCATTTCTTTAACATTATAACAATTTATTATAAATGCAATCTCTCTTTCTTTCTCTTTAGAAAAAGTTAAAAAAATTGTAGATATAGGGTATTAAAAAAATACAGTTGTAACAATTGTTATAAATATTAAAAACATAGAATATAATATATGAACACTTTACTTATAAAAAAACACATTAAAAATCAAATTTTTATTTGCATTTTTGATCAATATTTTTATATATGTATATAAATTCGATCAATGACATCAATTTATAAAAATTTTTTGCGTTAAATCGGTAGGTCGATTCGTGATAAGGGGATGACGACGATACCGAAGATGGTTGCGGACGTGGATTAATAAAGGAAGGCCAAACCGGGAGGACAATTAGATCGAGTTAACGGCCAACTTTAATCTTCTGTCGTCCGTCACTCGTTTACTGCGTAGCGATCTGCCGCTATTAAAGCCGTTACACACTTTAAACCCCTTCCGTGCTGCTAGTTCATGGAAAGAAATACGCGCGATCTTTGACGTATAATCGGCGTCAATAGACACGAGTGACAGGACGATGTGGGTTTTCAAAAACGGATTTTTCATCCAACCACACGCGTCATAAGCTATTAAAAATTAAACCCATCACGAGAGACGATATCAGGGTAGACCTACGAAAAATATGTAATTAAAAAAAATATTTTAACTTTCTTAGAATTTTAACTTTCTTAGATTGAATTAAGATAAAGTACAGATATAAAAAATACGTTTCTTTCCATTTATTATAATTTTTAATAATTTTTATTATTTATTTTATATTTGAAATTTTGATTATTTTTTTATCTTAGAATAAAATAAAGACAAAAGAAACTGATAGCAATTTTCGTACGAAAAATATTAAAGTCTCTCATCAATTCAACATTTGTTAAAGATTGTAAATTCATCATCGCAATACTTCAATAATGATAAATCACGGAGTTTATTTCCATTTTCTCATTTTAAAACAGCTTTAGTGGTTTTCTGATAATCTTCCACATCTTTTACACAATGCAAAAATAGGAGTGATAATCGATGTAAATAATAATACGATATTGCTCAACAAACATTATGTTTGCGCGACGCAAATCTTCGGCGAAGCAGTGGCAGTGGAAATGCGACGATAAAAGTATCGCGACCGATCTTATCATGTTCGAGAATGAACGAGGCAAATGAATGGCCACGTGCACGCGCGCGCGGTCGCAGAAGGAGTAGGAAGAGAGTATGCACGGGCGTTTAACATGACAAGAGACGTTACTAATTCAGGGTAGGTACGAGCCGACAAAGGGGCCGACGGCCCGAATCCCTGTGCACCCCGCGCTTCTAATCCGCTCCAATTGGGCCGGTAGGAGTCAGAAAGGCCCATGTCCGTTCGCGGTATGACGCGTGCTACCATTTATCCCAATCTTGTCGACAATGACCGGTCGTTCTTAATGATCGGCAAATAAAAACTCGCCGTCATCCGGGCTGAGGAGGAAGCCATCGAGGCGAAAGGTCGGCGCTACACCCGCGCGTCTGCACCTTTCGGAGAGGAGGATTAATGAGCAACCGTGAATGAAAAATGTATGAAACGATTGCAATTCTGAAATACGATAAGTACAGCTTGTCAAAACATTTAAAATTTGACACATGTAAAAAAAATCCATAATGTCATTCCATCGAGAAAAAATAATGAACAATAAAAATTAGTAAGTAATAAATTTCAATGCAATAATATAAATATATATAATTAATTTCTTATCACAAAATATTTAATTCGCAAGACAAAATAAATTTATGCGAAATATTTTATTTTGTTCTACTTTTTAAATTTTCGTCTATTTAGATTTAATTGAGATGTAATTTACCTATTATATTCGAATTAAAAACACGCAGTAATTCACAAATTGCAGGATCGTAAATGATTAAAATAATGACAAGCCATGATACATGATACGCCGTTTATTAATAATTAATTTGAAATTGAAAGAATAAAATATATATATTTTACATTTACATGAATTTGTTATTTATCGTAGTGTGTTAAAGCAAAAACTGTTTGGCTTTTGTTTTGTTTTGGAGGAGAGGAGAACGTACAACGCTTTGTTATTTACATACATGTCGTGGCCTTGTTATTCGCGTCGTGATACTCGAGCAGGTAACAGTCCCGTGTGTCGCCGCATTACTTTTCTAAACGCGAGAAACATTAAGAGATACCGAATTGGATCATTCTTTATGATTTTTCTATTATAGTTAACGAGTAACAACTCTATTAAAAGCATAGTACGTAATATATGATTTAGTCGAGCAAAATTTAGTCACCAAAGTTGTCGGCAAAGCGATGACATATTTTCAAATAATGTATAGATATTTATCACTATTTGTTATTTATATATGGGTGTATTGCTTTACTTGTAAAGATAGTATTGTTGCAATAAGCAGTAAAATTTCGTCCACACAATTTTCGAGTACGGAGAGGATCGTAGTCGCTTTCACATTATTCTCCAAATCGCAAAATAATAAAAAATACGCGTTGTGCGCGATTAATGTCAAGCGCAGTGCAAAGTGCCGAGCGATCATTTATATTATATATTTCGTGATTAGTGCGCGATTATAATTAACGATGTCTATAAGTGAGTGTTATGTGAGTGCAATAAAACAGCATCGAAGGATAAAGAGAGTAGAAGACATTCGGAAAGACATCCGGTGACAGCGAAACAATCACACAAAGTAAGCAATTTATAATTTATTTAATTTATTTAATTGTTATTGATAACATTAATTATGATATCTTTGCAATAGTTATTTCTTTTATATCATTATATAATAGAATGCATGTAAAAAATATTCTCTAAATTTTTTTATTTTGAAATATTTTTAAATAATTACTTAATTACTTTTTTATATATATAAATATATATAAAATATTTTAATATTGTG